>NC_133324.1:338352328-338602328 GCF_042186555.1 Aquarana catesbeiana | reverse complement strand
TGTGCCGACACCACCGCCATTAAAACAATACTGTGGAACCCCTTATAATTAAAATAATATGACCCCGAATGGGGTGGTGGCACAATGTGGACATGTTTCCCATCTATAGCCCCTCCACAATTGGGAAAGTCCCAACGGCTGGCAAAATGGGATGCCACAGTCTGCCATTCCTGTGGCGTTGAAGGAAACTGGGAAATCAAACAAGAAAACCAAAATCAATTAATTTGGAAGCTAACATTGCAAGAAAATTAGACAATTAAAAACATTATTCCCCAGCATCAGTATAACATTCAATAATTTAATTGTTCTGGAATAACTAATATGGAAAGGCACACTTATCAGATTGCTCACCCCCTCTGATGGAACATTGATTACATTTTAGGGGGTTGTGAAATCCCTAAAAAAAATTACTTTTAGGACACGCAGGAATTTAGGGACTAAAAAGGCTACAAGACTGCAGTTGTCGCACTCTGCAGGTGCAGTTGCTAACCAGCTTACAGTAAATGAGGTAATGTAAAAAGGCATTCATGTTGCAAGGAGTACACAATCACATGCAAGGGCAATTAATGAAAACACTTTGAGGCTTGCATATGATTTGATGATGGAAATCAGCAGAGCTTCTGCTCATTTACTAAAGCACTGGAACAAATGCACTTGTAGAGTGCACATGCATTTTGCAAAGTGCAACATATATTTGCTTTAGACAAATCAACACCACAGAACATTCCAGCAAATTTTAACGAGGGTGGGGGTGGGGGGGTTGTGAAATCTAGATAATTGCTCATTAGCAGCACACTATTTGGAGTGAGTTTAGGTGGGGGGGGGGGGGGTGGGGGGGTTGTGAAATCTAGATAATTGCTCATTAGCAGCACACTATTTGGAGTGAGTTTAGGTGGTGGGGGGGGGGTGGGGGGGTTGTGAAATCTAGATAATTGCTAATTATAAGCACACTAAATACACTCAAACAAAATACATTCCAAATGAGTAGACTAGGTGGATATGTTCCCATCACTTCATGCTGGGAAGGTTATTGAAGGAAAATATACATGCATGACAAAAAATAACAGTAAAAAATTCCAGCATGTGTGAGGATAAAAAGGGGACATTCACACTATATTGCAATGATGGTAAGTAGTGTTTGAAGCAAGAAATACATCACATTATCAAAGATTACATAAAAGAACATGTGATGCTAATAAAAGAAAAATATCTTACCTTAATATAGTCCTTCTGCAGGACCTGTATGATGGCAGAACAGGTCTCTGGGATAATGATCCCCAGAGCCTGGGGGGAGATGCCTGTCGAGAACTTAAGGTCCTGCAGGCTTCTCCCTGTGGCCAAATACCGCAAGGTAGCGACCAGCCTCTGCTCCGGAGTGATGGCTTGCCTCATGCAGGTATCCTGCCTGCTGATATAGGGGGTCAGCAAAGCCAACAAACGGTCAAAAACGGGGTCCGTCATCCGGAGAAAGTTCCTGAAATCCTCAGGATTATTCTCACGGATCTCACGGAGCAAAGGCATGTGACAGAACTGGTCACGCTGAAGCAACCAATTCTTGGTCCATGAACTCCTCCTCGCCCTGTTCATGGACTGGTCTTGGGCTGAAGAATAAACTACAGCACCAAGCACATACAATGCACGAGCTCTACGACGAGTACGTACAGGTAACATGGCTTCAAAACGGTCGGCTGGTCAGAACGCACTAAACAGAACGCACTGAAGAACAGCAAGGCCTGTGAAGAACGACCTGAAAATCAGGAACGAGCGGCCAATAAAACAAAGATTTCTCAATGCCAACTGACCAAACGCACTGAAAAGCAGATACAAACCTCACAAGCACAGACTGAACAACAGTTAAAACGAACTGAAAAATACGAGTCTCACAAGCGCGAATCGTCTCTCACCAAACTTCTACTAACACGAGATAAACACGAGATTAGCAGAAGGAGCCCAAAGGGTGTCGTACGGGCTATTGAACTTCCGTTTTATAGTCTCGTCGGACTTGGTGTACGTCACCGCGTACTAGGCTGTCGTACTTTTGTGTGGTCGTGTGTGCGCAAGTCCGTTCGTAAGAAAGTCTGCCGCAAGTCCGCCGAAGGTACGTCGGAAGTCTGTCGGACAGGCTGTCGGACTTTTGTAGACGAAAAGTCCGACCGTGTGTACGCGGCATAATAGTGTGTTTCAGGAAAGACGCATTTCTGTGTGCAGAAGATTGGTCCGTGGCCAATTCGCAGGTACGCAGGTGCGCATGTGCATACACGAGTGAGCGAGCAGGTGCACAAGTGCACACAAATGCCAGGCGGGCTATTTAAGCTTCACTATATAAAAAAAGAACAGGAGGCTCCCAAGGGCTTGTACACAGCTTACAAGTAATAAACATACTTGTGTATGAAAATATATTTTTTTATTTTCCAATGGGTATAAAAAATCATCATTAAAAGCAGCAATTCCAAAAAAGGGGTGGGGGGAGGGACAAATGAGAAAGGGAACAACAACAAGAGCTCTGGTGTACATAGAAATTTACATAATGGATGTCCAGAATGACAAATACATAAAACAATGCACAAACAGTATGTCTGTAAATGCTACTGTTGAGAAATACCCCAGCGGTTTTGATCATAATTTTGTGTTCAATCTTTTTCAGGGGGATATAGACATCTATAACATATAAACACGAAATATTAATAATATCATCATCATCGTTTAGGAAAGGACAGGCCTGTATATACAGGTATTCGGAATATCAAGAGGTCCTACCTTTATTAAAAATAGTGATGAGTGGCCAGAGCAAAAAATACAAAAACATTACACCAGGATGTTCTCACGATGGTCAGCCAACCGGGGAGTGGGCAAGGAGTCCAATGCTGCCTGCAAGAGGTCACATTTTGTTAGACATGCAAGGGTGGGAGGGGACACAGGCACGCATGTAATATGTATAATATCTAAAAATAAGTTTCCTACAGCTACTATTGCATTGTCCACCTGATCTTAAAATGTCCATTTTATTGGTGTAAGTCATATAGACTCTAACCAACAGGATGTATCTCCTATATTCCATTTATCACTTGAAGGATATATTATGTGAGTGCACCCCTAAGTGAAAATGTCCAAATTGGACATTTCCAGCACTGCCTTAACCCTCTTGGGCATTGAGTTCACCAGAGCTTCACAGGTTGCCACTGGAGTCTTCTTCCACTCCTCCATGGCGACATCACTGAGCTGATGGATGTTAGAGACCTTGCGCTCTTCCACCTTCCATTTAAGGATGCCCCACAGATGCTCAATAGGGTCTGGAGACATGCATGGCCAGTCCATCACCTTTACCCTCAGCTTTATCAAGGCAGTGGTCGTCTTGGAGGTGTGTTTGGGGTCGTTATCATGTTTGAATACTGCTCTGCAGCCCAATCTCTGAAGATAGGGGATCATGCTTTAGTATGCCACAGTACATGTTGGCATTCATGGTTCCCTCAATGAACTGTAGCTCCCCATTGCCAGCAGCACTCATGCAGCCCCAAACCATGATACACCACCATGCTTGACTGTAGGCAAGACACACTTGTCTTTGTACTCCTCATCTTGTTGGCGCCACACACGCTTGACATCATCTGAACCAAATACGTTTATCTTGGTCTCATCAGACCACAGGACATGGTTCCAGTAATCCATGTCCTTGGTATGCTTGTTTTCAGCAAACTGTTTGTGGGCTTTCTTGTGCATCATCTTTAGAAGAAGCTTCCTTCTGGGACGACAGCCATGCAGACCATTTTGATGCAGCGTGCGGCGTATGGTCTGAGCACTGACAGGCTGACCCCAGGACCGTCTAGCTCACCCCTCAACACTGCTCTACTGCAGGTGTCATAACGAGTAATTTATTTCTGACAGCCTGTCCTCGGGAATACTGCTCCTATTGGGTTCTGTTTCTAGTTGCACTCAGTTAACCTTCATAACTGTGTGTGCTCTGCTCATTGCTAATAGCAAATTCTAGGAGTTTTCTGTCTATTGGTGGGTCCCCTCACCTCCCCAGTCCATGGTGTGCAGGCAGTGAGGAGATAATGTGCTGTAACATTTAGCAACCAATCAGTGAGCTGTATTGATGTGCTGTGCCATCTAGCGAACAATAAATAAGTGGTAATGATGCACAGTAACCTCTAGCAACCAATCACCGAGCGGTAATAATGCGCAGTAACCTCTAGCAACCAATGAGTGAGTGGTAAGCATGTAACCTCTGGCAACCAATCAGTGAGCAGTAAGCATGTAACCTCTAGCAAACAATCAGTGAGCGGTAAGCAAATAACCTCTAGCAACCAATCAGTGAGCAGTAAGCATGTAACCTCTAGCAACCAATGAGTGAGCAGTAAGCAAGTAGCCTCTAGTAACCAATCAGTGAGCGGTAAGGATGTGCAATAACCTCTAGCAACAAATTTGTTAGCAGAAATTATGTGCTGTAACCTCTAGCAACTAATCAATGAGTCGTAATGTGTGCTGTAACCTCTAGCATCCAGGCAATGAGCAGTAATGATATGCTGTAACCTCTGGCAACCAATCGCAATCGCTGCCTGACTTGATTTTGAGCCTAGCTGCTATTTATTGTATGTCTCAGAGCGGGGGGCTTGGAAGCTGGGGGGCCCAAAGGGAAGGTTTGCCCAGGGTCCAATCAATATTAAAGACGGCCCTGGCTGACCCCCCACCCCTTCAACTTCTGCAGCAATGTTGGCAGCACTCATACGTCTATTCCCCAAGACAACCTTTGGATATGAACTTAATTTCTTTGGTCGACCACGGCGAGGCCTGTTCTGAGTGGAACCTGTCTTGTTAAACCGCTGTATGGTTTTGGCCACCATGCTGCAGCTCAGTTTCAGGGTCTTGAAAATCTTCTTATAGCCTAGGCCATCTTTATGTAGAGCAACAATTCTCTTTTTCAGATCCTCAGAGAGTTCTTTGCCATGAGATGCTATGTTGAACTTCTAGTGAGCAGTATGAGAGAGTGAGAGCGATAACTACCAAATTTAACACACTGCTCCCCATTCACACCCAAGACCTTGTAACACTAACGAGTCACATGATACTCGGGAAAATGGCTAATTGGGCCCAATTTGGACATTTTCACTTAGGGGTGTACTCACTTTTGTTGCCAGCGGTTTAGACATTAATGGCTGTGTGTTGTGTTATTTTGAGGGGACAGCAAATTTACACTGTTATACAAGCTGTACACTCACTACTTTACATTGTAGCAAAGTGTCATTTCTTCAGCGTTATCACATAAAAAGATATAATAAAATATTTACAAAAATGTGAGGGGTGTACTCGCTTTTGTGAGATACTGTATGTGGATAGACTGGTTGATCAATAAGCCTGGGACATGTGTCTCAAGCCCAAGAGTCAACAAGCCATATTGCAATATGTGTAAACGAAGTGATAATTAATAAATGATTACTTACTGAAGACTATCAGTCGCCACTCAATCCTGTCCTGCAACTGTCCACTGTGTTGTGTCCGCATAGGAATGAAGTGTAAGGAATTAATAGTATATGGAAGTCTGCAGATTGCCCTGACCTACCTCACCTATGTGTGTGGTCTGGGTATTGGCACCAGTGTCTTGTCTCTCCACCCTCTGTTGCAAGCCTCCCGACCATGATAAATCAAAGGCCAGCTGTGTGGCCTCCTCGGTGTTCTGGGAGCCGCTGACTCCATGGAAACCCATCCGGCGCCATGATGTCACACGCATGCACCCCGCCACCGAAGTGTGCAGCGCACC
Source organism: Aquarana catesbeiana (assembly GCF_042186555.1). Lineage (NCBI taxonomy): Eukaryota > Metazoa > Chordata > Amphibia > Anura > Ranidae > Aquarana > Aquarana catesbeiana. The sequence continues at coordinate 338,596,573 of NC_133324.1, read as the reverse complement.
TGCACATGACAGGCGTCGGCATCAGGAGTCAGCCGCGGGACGCGGGGAAGATTCCTCAGCTGATGCCGGAGATGGGATGGGAGGGACAGACCCTAGAGTCCTCCCTCCCCCTTCTGCGCCAGGAGACAGAAGAGGAGAAAGTCCTACCCACATCCTCAGGACAGGAGGCCATCGGGGTAGCCTGTGTGGTGACACAAAAAAAGATTATTAATGCATATTACGTTACATATGTGTGTATATATGTAGCACCCTCTACCATAGGTAGGTGATAGAATGAGTATTTTGTAAGGGAAACTGTCAGTGCAGGTAAATTTGGGCAGGCCTATGCTTCAGGCTAGGCCTGTTTGTTTTGATCTGGGGGGCAGGGAGTGGTTAGTGCAGCAGTGGGTGTGACCACCTGTGCGGGGCAGGGCCTAAGACTGGAGTGGCAGGCAGCTCATGTGAGGAGCTCTGACCAATCCCCAACTCGAATTGGCTGGGAGCAGGCCTCCTATATAAGCTGGGGTAACAGCCCACTGGTGATGGAGTTGTCAGCCGGGAGACGTGGAGAATGGAGTACTAGGCAGCAGCAGGGGCCCCATCCCCATCTGGGGGGGTGCGAGGCCTAGCGGAGGAGCCCGGGAGAGCTGGGAGGGAGAAGCTGCCAGAATGTATGTCCAGTTAAAGCTCTCCATCATGGACTGGGGGCAGGAGAAGGTCAGTGAGTGGACCACAGTGGAGTTCTGGATGAGGCACGCCAGGGGAGCTGGGTACGAGGCCAGAGGAGAGACTGTGGGGAGAGTGTCAAATCGCTGCGGCCCGAGGGCGAAGGATTTGCAGGCCGGACTAACTGGGAGCAGTAATCCACCAATCAGCACATGCTACTAAATTACTAGGCCACTGGGGAGAGGTACTGCAGACCTCTGACCTAGTAACAGTGCAACCAATTCTAGCCAGCAGCTGAGACTGTTCAGAGTGGTCTCTTTTGTCAAAAGAGGACGATGTGACAGGAAGAGTAATGATCTACAGTGGAAGTTTGTGCAGGAGGGTGGAAGTCCTGAGAGCAACAGTCTACAGGAGATACGCAGAGGAGGAGAAATAGTCTTCATGATGTTATGCAGTGGAAGCGCCTGTAGATATTAAGTGTACATCAGTACTTCACGGCTCATCCATTTATTCTAATTCTTAAATATGATGGCAAAGCAATTGTTTCATGGGCATCCCATATTTCCTTTCCCTCAACCAAGTTATATCCCCCAATAAACAAAACAAAAACAACGCAAAATGACTGTTCATTGTCTCAGAAGGGATAGATGGAGGTCTGACAGCATGGTGACATGGTGGATGTTAGTTACTAGTAGGTAGGGATGAGCTTCGTGTTCGAGTCGAACCCATGTTAGACTCGAACATCGGCTGTTCGATCGTTCATCGAATTGCGAACGATATGGGCCGTTCGCGCAAAATTCGTGTGGCGCATCACGGCCCATAATTCACTGCGGCATCGCAGTGCATTGCTTGCTGATGATTGGCCAAGCATGCACTATGACCCGCATGCTTGGCCAATCACAGCGCCGCCTTAACAGAGAGCCGTAATTGGCCAAAGCCAAGGAGGCTTTGGCCAATTATGGCTCAGGGGATTTAGTACACGCCCCACACTATATAAGGCCGCCTGCACGGCGGCCCTGTGCAGTGTGTTCCGGTGTGCTAAGAAATAGAGAGAGAGAGAGACAGTGTCATTTCATTTGAGTTAGCTAGATTAGGCAGGACAGTCAGTCAGTTAGCTGCACTTAAAGTGTATTGTCTATATATATGCATCCCAGGTGTTGCATATATATATATATATACACTGTATTCAGTTTAGCTAGATCCGTTCCTGTTATCTTCTAGACTATTTACATTTAGTGCAGTGCGTCCTGCTCACAGTGTTCAGCTAGATCCGTTCCTGTTATCTTCTTACTGACAGGCAGGCTTGTCTTGTTACAGTATTTTGAAGAAAATTACTGGTGTTCTTTTGATCCTATTAGTACCACAGTCAGGCAGCTAGACTATTTACATTTAGTGCAGTGCGTCCTGCTCACAGTGTTCAGCTAGATCCGTTCCTGTTATCTTCTTACTGACAGGCAGGCTTGTCTTGTTACAGTATTTTGAAGAAAATTACTGGTGTTCTTTTGATCCTATTAGTACCACAGTCAGGCAGCTAGACTATTTACATTTAGTGCAGTGCGTCCTGCTCAGTGTTCAGCTAGATCCGTTCCTGTTCTCTTCTTACTGACAGGCAGGCTTGTCTTGTTACAGTATATAAAGCTACCTGAAGAAAATTACTGGTGTTCTTTTGATCCTATTAGTACCACAGTCAGGCAGCTAGACTATTTACATTTAGTGCAGAGCGTCCTGCTCACAGTGTTCAGCTAAACCTACAAGTTAGTGGGGTGCGTCCTGCTCACAGTGTTCAGCTAGATCCGTTTCTGTTATCTTCTTACTGACAGGCAGGCTTGTCTTGTTACAGTAAATACAGCTACCTGAAGAAAATTGCTTGTGTTCTTTTGATCCTATTAGTACCACAGTCAGGCAGCTAGTCTATTTACAGTTAGTGCAGTGCGTCCTGCTCACAGTGTTCTGCTAAACCTACAAGTTAGTGGGGTGCGTCCTGCTCACAGTGTTCAGCTAAACCTACAAGTTAGTGGGGTGCGTCCACCTCACAGTGTTCAGCTAAACCTACAAGCTAGTGGGGTGCGTCCTGCTCACAGTGTTCAGCTAGATCCGTTTCTGTTATCTTCTTACTGACAGGCAGGCTTGTCTTGTTACAGTAAATACAGCTACCTGAAGAAAATTGCTGGTGTTCTTTTGATCCTATTAGTACCACAGTCAGGCAGCTAGACTATTTACAGTTAGTGCAGTGCGTCCTGCTCACAGTGTTCTGCTAAACCTACAAGTTAGTGGGGTGCGTCCTTCTCACAGTGTTCAGCTAAACCTACAAGTTAGTGGGGTGCGTCCACCTCACAGTGTTCAGCTAAACCTACAAGCTAGTGGGGTGCGTCCTGCTCACAGTGTTCAGCTAGATCCGTTTCTGTTATCTTCTTACTGACAGGCAGGCTTGTCTTGTTACAGTAAATACAGCTACCTGAAGAAAATTGCTGGTGTTCTTTTGATCCTATTAGTACCACAGTCAGGCAGCTAGACTATTTACAGTTAGTGCAGTGCGTCCTGCTCACAGTGTTCAGCTAAACCTACAAGTTAGTGGGGTGCGTCCACCTTACAGTGTTCAGCTAAAGCTACCTGTAGAAGGTTGGTGGTGTTCTCATACTACAGGCAGGCAGTTGATTTTGCTAGCTGCAGTATCAGTACATATATATATATATATATATATATATATATATATATATATATATATATATATCCCAGCTTAGTGTAGCTACAGGCCATTAGTATGTCTGGAAGGCCAAGAAGGAGAGGCAGACAGTCACAAGCCAATAAGAGAGGGCAAGCAGGCTCTGTGTCTAGTGCTGGTCGTGGAGACGGTGCATCCTCATCAGCACGTGGCCATGGGACACGCTTGGCCTTTTTTTCGGCAGCTGGCCATGTTGAGCCGCAACATGCGGAAGACTTGGTCGAGTGGATGACCAAGCCGTCCTCATCCTCCTCATCCTCTCTCACCCATGCCCAGGGTACTTTGTCTGGCAAAGCAGCGGCCTCTTCCCTCGGCTCAATGTCATCAGTGACTCCTTCCCTAGCCCCACCATGTCCTCCTTAGGAGTCCCTCGAACTGTTTGACCACAGTGTTGTGTACATGCTCCAGGAGGATGCCCAGCGTTTGGAAGGCTCTGATGATGATACTGAGCTCGATGAAGGCAGTAACATGAGCACGGACAGAGGGGGTGCCCAAGAAGGACAGCAATCTGGCAGTCATGCTCCCCCTGCTGCAGCATACTGCCAGGTTTGCTCCAGTGATGAGGAGGGAGGGGATGATGAGGTCACTGACTCAACGTGGGTGCCTGATAGGAGAGAGGAGGAGGAGGAGGAGGCAGCACATCACCAACGAGGCAGGATGCCCTCCAGGGGCCAGCCTAAGGGCAGCACATTGACTGCATCACACCCCAAAGCTCCACATGTGCAGGGCGCTGCAGTCTCTGCGCGTTATTCAAAAAGTTCTTTGGTGTGGGCCTTTTTTGAGACGAGTGCATCAAATCGCACCGCTGCTATTTGCAACATATGTCTCAAGCGTATCTCGCGTGGCCAAAACATCTCCCGCTTGGGTACCACATGCTTGACCAGACATATGTTGACCTGCCATGCAGTTCGTTGGCAAGCGTATCTAAAAGACCCACACCAAAGAACAAAGAGGACCTCTCCTTGCTCCTCATCAGCTGAGATTTCCAACCCCACTAGACCTTCAGTCCTCTCTGAGACCTGCACTGAGAGGAATGAAGGTGTAGAATTAGGTGTGTCACAGCCAAGTACTTGTGGGCAATCTGATTTTGGTACACCGACGTCAGATTGTACCAGGCAAATTTCCCTGCCCCAGCTGCTGCACCGCCGAAAGAAGTTTGCTCCCAGCCATCCACATGCCCAGCGGTTGAATGCTAGCTTGGCAAAATTGCTAGCACTTCAACTGCTGCCTTTTCAGTTGGTAGACTCTGCCCCCTTCCGTGAGTTTGTGGAATGTGAGGTTCTTCAGTGGCAGGTACCCAAACGCCACTTTTTCTCACGGAAGGCGATTCCGGCTCTCTACCAGCATGTGGAAGGCAATGTCCATGCCTCGCTGGACAGGGTGGTCAGCGGTAAGGTGCATATTACCGCTGACTCATGGTCCAGCAGGCATGGACAGGGACGTTACCTAAGTTTCACGGCGCATTGGGTGACTCTGCTGGCAGCTGGGAAGGATACAGGACAAGGTGCAGTAGTGTTGGAGGTTGTTCCGCCACCACGCCTCCAAAATGCTAATGATTGTGACACACCTCTCTCCTCCACCCCCTCCTCTTCTTCTTCCTCCATGGCCTCTTCCTCGGAACCAGCGGTGCTCCGTAGTCGTTCAAGGGGCTACGCAAGTACGCAGGCCAAAAGATGCCATGCGGTGCTTGAGCTGGTGTGCTTGGGGGACAGGAGCCACACTGGGGCAGAGGTTCTGTCAGCTCTGCAGGGGCAGGTTCAGAGGTGGTTGACGCCACGCCAACTTAAGGCAGGAATGGTGGTTTGCGACAATGGCACCAACCTCCTCTCTGCCCTCTGACAGGGACAAATGACCCATGTGCCCTGTTTGGCTCACGTCCTTAACTTGGTGGTGCAGCGGTTCTTGGGCAGGTACCCGGGCTTACAGGATGTCCTGAGGCAGGCCAGGAAAGTCTGTGTGCATTTCCGCCGGTCATATAATGCCAGTGCTCGGCTGACGGACCTCCAAAAGGAGTTTAACCTGCCCAAGAACCGCCTAATCTGTGACATGCCCACCAGGTGGAACTCAACGTTGGCCATGCTGCAGCGGCTGCACATGCAGCAGGGGGCCATCAATGAGTACCTGTGCGACTATGGCACCAGGACAGGGTCAGGGGAGCTTGGTTTTTTTTCCCCACGCCAGTGGGCCATGATCAGGGATGCATGCACTGTCCTGTCACCATTTGAGGAGGCCACGAGGATGGTGAGCAGTGACAGTGCATGCATCAGTGACACTGTCCCCCTTGTCCACCTGTTGGAGCACACGCTGCGTGGAATAATGGCCAGGGCACTTGAGGCAGAACAGAGGCAGGAAGAGGAGGACTTCCTTAGCTCTCAAGGCCCCCTTTATCCAGACAGTGTTCCTGCGTGCCCGCCGATCACACAGGAAGAGGACGAGGAGGAGGAGGAGGAAGATTGTGTCAGTATGGAGGTGGAGCCTGGCACTCAGCATCAGCAGCAGTCTTTAAGGGATCAGTCCCAAGAAACACATGGACTTGTACGTGGCTGGGAGGAGGTGGCTGCGGACCATGTCGTCCTTAGTGACCCAGAGGACTCCGGACCGAATGCCTCAGCAAACCTACGCTGCATGGCCTCCCTGATCCTGCAAAGCCTGCGTAAGGATCCTCGTATTCGTGGTATCAAGGAGAAGGACCAATACTGGCTGGCAACCCTCCTTGATCCACGTTACAAGGGTAAGGTTGCGGACCTTATCTTGCCATCGCAGAGGGAGCAGAGGATGAAACATCTTCGGGAGGCCTTGCAGAAAGGTCTGTGCAATGCGTTCCCAGAGACTGGGAGGTTACAAACTCCTGTTTCTGGACAACGGGTTGCTGAGGCTTCGGTCAGTCAAAGAAGGAGCGGTGGAGAAGGTGGCCGTCTGACCGATGCGTTCAGACAATTTTTTGGTCCGCAGCCCCAAGGTATGATCGGTTCCAGCAACCATCGCCAGCGTCTGTTTTACATGGTGCAGGAATACCTAGGGGCAAGATCAGACTTGGACACCTTTCCCACCGAAAATCCTCTGGGTTACTGGGTCTTGAGGATGGATCACTGGCCAGAGCTTGCACAGTATGCAATTGAGCTACTGGCCTGTCCTGCATCCAGCGTTCTTTCGGAACGCACATTCAGTGCTGCTGGAGGCGTGGTAACTGATCACAGGGTGCGTCTGTCCACTGACTCGGTCGATCGACTGACCTTCATAAAAATGAATCAGTCTTGGATCACCACCAGCTACCAAGCACCTGATGCTGATGTAACCGAATAATTTTTTTTGAAATCTCAGATCCCTTCAAAGACTGCCTATGCTGATGCTGAGTGACTATCCCTGAGTTATTATCCTCTTCCTCCTCAATCATCACGCTGATAGCTTGTAAGAACATTTTTGGTTCTGGGCGCCACCACTAGTGCCTAAGGCACAATTTTTCAGCCCCTGTTTAACAGGGGCGTGTAATTACAATTTTTGATGTAATACTTTGCAGCAGGGCTCGTTCCTGCATTCCAACTAGAGTGTCTGTGAGGGGTTGCAGTGTTGTGGCACCAGCACCAGTGCCTAAGGCCCATTTTTTCTGCCCCTGTTTAACAGGGGCGTGTAATTACAATTTTTGATGCAATACTTTGCAGCAGGGCTCGTTCCTGCGTTCCAACTAGAGTGTCTGTGAGGGGTTGCAGTGTTGTGGCACCAGCACCAGTGCCTAAGGCCCATTTTTTCTGCCCCTGTTTAACAGGGGCGTGTAATTACAATTTTTGATGCAATACTTTGCAGCAGGGCTCGTTCCTGCGTTCCAACTAGAGTGTCTGTGAGGGGTTGCAGTGTTGTGGCACCAGCACCAGTGCCTAAGGCCTAATTTTTCAGCTCCTGTTCAACAGGGGCATGTAATTACAATTCTTGATCTAATATTTCACAGCAGGGCCCTGTGAGGGCTTACAGTGTTGTGGCCACAGCAACACCTAAGGCCCAAATTTCTGCTGAGTATATAGGGCAGGACCCTACTTTCAAACAACTAACTTACAAACAACTCCTACTTGCAAACGGAAGGAGACAACAGGAAGTGAGATGAAATCTACCCCTAGGAAGGGAAATTCTCTCCTGTAAGAGTTAATATGGGAAAAACGTTTCTCCTTTCCACTGATGCTTTCCAATCCACTGGGACAAAAAGTGAGGTGAAATCTTCTGAAGAGGAGGAAAGACAGCAAAACAAATGTCACAGGGGTGATAACCCTTCCCTATGTTTTCCAAAAAGCTTAAAAAAGATTTTTTGGCTGGAGCTAAACACGCTAAAAATGTACCCGTTCAAAATTACAAAGAGATTCTACTTAACAACAAACCTACAGTCCCTGTCTTGTTTGCACCGCCTGTATACTGCTGTTCAGAGTATATAGGGCCTGGTGGCCCCACACCTTTCCTTATTTTAATTTGGGTGTGGGGTTCCCCTTAATATCCATACAAGACCCAAAGGGCCTGGTAATGGTCTGGGGGGTACCCATGCCGTTTGTCTCACTGATTTTTATCCATATTGCCAGGACACGACATTACATTAAACCCGCAAGCAGTTTTAAATGAGATTTTTTCCTTTAAAAATGACATTTGGTGCAGGGACTGTTCTAAACACGGGAAACACGCGTCACTTTACAGGCATACTATAGACACCCCTCAGGTACGATATTTAAAGGAATATTTCACTTTTTTTTTTTTTACTTTAAGCATCATTAAAATCACTGCTCCCGAAAAAACGGCCGTTTTTAAAAGTTTTTTTTTGCATTGATACATGTCCCCTGGGGTAGGACCCGGGTCCCCAAACCCTTTTTAGGACAATACCATGCAAATTAGTTTTTAAAATGAGCACTTTTGATTTCGAACGTTCGACTCCCATAGACGTCAATGGGGTTCTAACGTTCGTGCGAACTTTCGGTCCGTTCGCATGTTCTGGTGCGAACCGAACCGGGGGGTGTTCGGCTCATCCCTACTAGTAGGCACCAAGCGCTACATATATATATATAAAACAGACATCCCAACCTGCAAAAACTCATTTCAGGGAGGATTCAAATTCATTTCTGGGAGGTGACGCTTCGCGGCGTGCCGCCCCCCCCCCCCAATAAAACGCAGCCTTACCAGTGCCCATGAATTGCAGCATTACCAGTGCCCATGAATGCAGCCTGATCACACAGCTGCTGGTTCTGGGGTCTGGCTGCTGGAGCCTGGGGTCTGGCTGCTAGGGAAAAGCGTCTTGTTGCTGGAGCTGGGCTGCTGGTCCTGGGGAGGCATCTCAGTCAGAGAATTCCCCTGCAGGAGCGGGGTGGGCAGAGCCAGAGAGAAGACTGGGCGCCGTTATCTGCAGGCTTTAGCAATTAAAATAAAAACTTTGGGGGCGTGTCCAAGATGGCGCTGGGAGCAGATGTGTGTTAGCTGAGCTCCCGTCTCCGGCCATCAATCCTGATATAATCCTAGTGTGGAGGATCGCAAAACAGGATGTTATCACCCCCCGGAGCTTCAGAGGGAGGTCTGGGCGATGCCCGCGGGCAGGAAATCGAGCCAGAACAGGTACAACAATACTCCTGTGAGAACCCGCTCTGTGCTAAGATCCGCTGCACACGAGGCTTCCAAGATGGCGTCGCAGGCAGACTCCCCACCTGACGGGACCATACAAGCGGGCTCGGCGGCTTTTGATGCCCTAATGCTGGCCATAACCACCTGCCAGGCCACATTAACAACAAAAATTGATCATGTGCAGACTGAAACAGCTCTTATCCGTAGGGATATGGACAATTTTAGAGACCGGTATCCGAAGGGGAACGACGTATCTCCGAGGTGGAGGACATACAGAGAGACCATCATGCGGATATCCAGGCCCTGAAGCTGAAAGTCAAACACCTGGAAAGTAGGGCCGAGGACGCAGAGAACCGCAATCGGAGGAGTAATCTGCGGATCCTTGGCCTTCCAGAGGGCGCTGAGGGGGCTGATCCGGTAACATTCATGGAGGGGCTTTTACCTACATTGCTCCCCAGGGCCACCTTCTCTCCTCACTTTTCTATAGAGAGAGCCCATCGGATGCCAGCGACTAGGGGCCCTCCAGGTGCGCCGCTGCGCACTTTTATATTTAAGCTACTACATTACAGAGACTGTGACACGATCCTGCGAGCAGCTAGACTTCAGGGAGAATTGAAATTTGATAATGCAACCTTACTTATATTCCCGGATTACTCGGTGGAGACACAGCGTCGCCGCAAGTCCTTTGATCAGGTCAGAGCTATGCTGAGACAAAAGGGTATGAAGTATAGCATGCTCTTTCCTGCCAGGCTGCGGGTCTAAGACGGGGAGAGAATACAATTTTTTACATCTCCCAGAGTTACTGCAGCATGGGCTGAAACACTCCGTCCTTGAATCTAAGACAGGCTGGGCTGGTTATATGTTGCCCCTCTGAATAGACTTCAGACTTGATACCCAAGTGCTCACAGAAATTCAGGACTTATCCTCCCTGTTGTTCTTTGCATAACTGCGCCTATGTGCAATATAAGTTGGAGACATCTAAACCTTATGAAGCAGTGCTCTCTAGTGAATCGGGTGATCATTGTGGTTAACCTCATTTTCAACAATTCACATAGGAAAAGACACGAGACATAGTCCACGGATCTTATGAGGCAACCCTCTACTAAACCTGCTGACTGTACTAATGGCCCAGAGGTGGGGTGAAGAGGTTTTCTCTTTATTGATCGAGATCCAGAGGCCTATCTGCGGGACCCAGACATTGACTGTCCACACTTCTCCTTTGGATGTCAAACCGTATGTACTGTATTAGCGATGAGGCAATTGATCCGGGATAGGGCCCGCCTACCCTTCGCTAGTCTCTGTACTTTCCCTCCCAACACCGTGTCCCCATATCCTCCCCTTTCCCACCCCCCCTCCCTTCTCTCCTCCCCCTTTTCTCTCCTTTTCCCCCTTCCCCTCCCCCCTATCCTCCCCCTTTTTCTGACACCCGTCCCTCATACCGAAGATGGTCCTCTTCTGATGTGTTGGGAGAGATGGAGGGGATAGAGTTTTTGGATCCTGCTTCTGGACTCATCTGACCTGGACTTCCTACCTACGGTATATCTTGTTATGGTGGCTGTGCATACCAATAATCCAAGAAACACTTTATTGCTAATAGGGGTAGCTGTATAGGTTGTTACCCTAGAAGTTTAAGTATGTGCCCCCGGGGACCCGGGTGATTCACACTGACTATCCATGCCGGATAATAAGATGCATATTTGAAAGTGAAAGGCTGAGCGCCGATTGCACATTGCCCTCATGTTGGCTTTCAGCCTTCCCTTTTTTTGTTGGTCGGGAATGAGGCCCCCTCTTACTGAGTTGGGGGGAGGGGCGGGGGGGGGGGGGGGTTGTTTGGCTTAACTGGACTGAGGTTGCAGACCCACTTTTATTGTTTTTCTTGTTCTTATGTTCTTTGTTTATGACAGTACTACAGGCCGACTACCTGCACATCATTCCATGCCGCTTAGTGTGTTGTTTTGGCCTGCCCAGGCCCAGACCCCCAGACAAGGAGCTTGTACCTCCCATAGATCCTACTGTAATCTTGGGTTATGTTGATGACCTCCCTTAGGCTGCTCTCCTGGAACACGGGGGGTCTAAATTCTCCGGTCAATCGCTCGTTGGTCTTTCAGTTTGTTAAAACATATCAGCCCCATTTGTGTGTGTTCCAGGAGACACATTTGGTGGGGAAGAAGACCTTCAGTCTTAAAAAACCGTGGGTGGGGTACCATTATCACTCGACACACTCCACTTTTTCAAGAGGAGTAAGCATACTAATCCTTAAGACACTTCCTTTTAAGCTCCTTGACCTGGCTCTGGACCCGGGCGGTAGGTATGTGGTATTACATGCCCTGCTTCATAATGTACCATGGGTTATTGTGGGCCTATATCTGCCACCCCCGGCCTCCCTCCAAATATTAAATCAGATAACTGCGAAAATTCTCTACTGAAAACGTAGTAATCATGGGAGATTTCAATTTGGTACCGGATGCAAGTTTAGATAGATTGACCCCCACTGGTGCGACCTCACAAGGGCTCGCGGAATGGGCGGACACTTATGGTATGTTTGATCTTTGGGGATGGAAGCATCCTCGGGAGAGGGCATATACCTGCCACTCTGCGTCGCACAGAACCTTCTCGCGAATAGACTTGGTTTACGCGGGGGGTTCTGTCCTGCCTAGAGTTCGTGACATTACAATCCTCCCTACAATCCGAGGAATCTCGGATCACGCCCCGCTTCTCCTGGATCTAGATGCCTCGACTGTTTCATCAGATAAACTCTGGCGGCTGTCTAGGTATTGGATCTCGGACGTGGATGTGGAGCCGAAGTATAGACAAGAGCTGGAAACATACTGGGTGACGAATGAAGGATCTGCTTCGGCGGCCTCTGTCTGGGATGCTTTTAAGGCGTATACCAGGGGATACCAGACCATTATTTCAGGGGTTCGTAGAGACAGGAGAAAGGAACTTACACACCTTGAGGCTGAGGCGGAGAGGCAGGAGGCTCTGTACGTTAGTTTCCCTGACCCCCAGACATACGGGAGACTGCAAACGCTTTTACGGGAGGTCCTCATGTTAAGGACTTCACTGACCCAAAAGAAACTGTTGCACCAAAAGCAGTGAATATTTGAGCAGGGGGAGAGGACGGGTCACCTGCAGGCGTGGCTCTCTAGGGAACAGTCGGGGGGATGTCGATAGGACAAACACGGGATGCTGGGGGATCTGTTCTCACCTCCCCGGTAGACATTAACAAGGAATTTGCCTCTTATTATCAGAACTTATATCGATCTAGGGTGGATTACGACCCTGCGGAACTGACGTCTTATCTAGACAATATTGATATACCGACCCTTACGCCTACATATGCTAATAAATTAGATGCCCCCATTTACATTGAAGAAATTCTAAAAGCGTTAAAGATGATGCACACGAGCAAAACACCAGGCCCAGATGGCATCCCAGTCGAATTTTATAAAATGTATGCAGAACAGTTGGCCCCCAAAATCCAATCTTTATTGGCTAGGTCCATGGCTGAAGGCTCTATTCCTGATTCAATGTATGAGGCGGTGATTGTGGTCATCCCCAAGACAGGAAAAGACCCGACTCTATGCTCGTCCTATCGCCCCATTTCCCTACTCAATGTAGATACTAAGATTCTATCAAAAATTCTGGCCAATAGAATAAATACGGTGATTACGGCCCTAATACATCCGGATTAGACAGGCTTTATGCCTGGCAGGGGAACAGACATCAACATTCGACGATTACATACGCACATTGCACTGGCTTCGTCTGGGGACTCGGGGGTGGTAGCCTCACTCGATGCGGAAAAAGCGTTTGATTCGGTCGAGTGGGGCTACCTATGGGCAGTCCTCTCCAGGTTTGGGTTTGGGCCTAAATTTTTGACTTGGCTTAGACTGCTATACGCCAATCCTACGGCTCGTATTCGCACCAATGGCACCCTGTTGGACAGATTCTCCCTGGAGAGGGGCACGAGGCAGGGGTGCCCGCTCTCCCCGGCTCTGTTTGCTATGGCACTTGAGCCGCTTGCCATTTTACTTAGAGCAGATGAAGCGGTCAGGGGGATACGGGTGGGCACGATTACGGAAAAAATTTCTCTATACGCGGACAACTCACTCTTGTATCTGGCGGATGCCTCGGATTCCCTACAAGCAGCATTGGCCCTTTTTGATACATTCGGTTGTTTTTCGGGTATCCGTATCAATTGGAACAAATCGGTGATCTTTCCTCTCCGCAGATCAGTACCTCTTACGGACACAAACACCCCCTTGAAGTGGGTAGGCGAGTTCACGTACTTTGGAGTTAAGGTACAGGGCGAGTTAAAGGGGTATCTAGACAGGAATGTTTATCCACTACTGCCTCAGCTTCAACAAAAGTGTTCCACCTGGAGGTCACTCCCCCTGTCCCCGGTAGGTAGGGGGAATTTGTTAAAAATGATATATTTACCAAAATTCTTATATTACTTCAGGCACACTCCAGTTCTGATACCAAAATCCTTTTTTCGCAGGCTGGAGAGCGTGGTGATTTCTTTTATTTGGGCAGGGAAAACCCCACGAGTGGCTAAAGCCATTTTATACCTTCCATTATCTGGAGGTGGACTAGCCTTGCCGAACTTCTTAATATATTATTGGGCGTCCGTCTTAGTGACGGTGAGGTGGTGGTTTTTGCAGCCTCGCCAAAATCCGGCAGTTACCTTGGAAGCGGCAATCATGGGCTCTTATGCAGTGCTGTCCAATCTCCCGTATAGGGGAATGAAGGCTACTCCTGATGTTACAGGCCCCATGAAGACCACAATCCAAGTCTGGAGATCCTCTAGGGCAGCTTTATTACAACCGTCCACTGTGTCCCTGCACACCCCATTGTGGGCCAATCCTATGCTCCCGCATCTCTTCAGTGTCCCAGACCCGGCGGTATGGGCTAGACGAGGCATTACCAAATTAAAACAGGTAATGTCAAGGGGAGTAGTACAGTCATTCAGAGAGCTGCAACAGGCTCATAACTTGCCAAATTCCTTCCTCTTTAGATACTGGCAGCTGCAACATGCCCTCAAGGCCCAGTTTCCCTCTCAGGTGACGCTCGAACCGGATTCAATCGAGCGTCTCTTGATCTCTGGGATGTTGGAGAAACCCCTTTCTTCTCTGTATTTATATTTAACAGTTGCTCATGATGTTAAAACTGACAGAACCAGAATTAAATGGCAGACAGATATCCCCTCGTTGGGGGAGGAGGAATGGGAGGAGTGTCTGACTACGTTTATCCCGTCCATGATTGCAGCTAAGGATAGATTTATACAACTAAAGTTTATTCACAGAGCTTACTATACGCCCCAACGATTAGTGAAAATTTACCCGGAAAAAAGAGCTCCAACTGTACCAGATGCGAACTAGAAGTAGGCACTTTCTTTCATATGGTCTGGTCCTGTCCCAAACTGCGCCCGTTTTGGAGTGCGGTGGCAGACAAGCTGGGAGTGGTATGTGGTGCTGAGATAGCAATGGATCCTTTAATTCTATTGCTCAGTTAATTAGAAGAAATAGAGGGAGACCGCTATATTAAACAGTGTTTAACATACTCCTTATTTTATGCAAGGAGAGAAATACTCCTTAACTGGAAGAAAAAAGAGGCGCCCACCAGTGATGCATGGGAAGCGGCGGTAAACAATGCACTGCCGCTATATCGTTTGATTGATGAGAGCAGGAACTGTCCTCAAAAATTTGATAAAGTGTGGTCGAGTTGGGTGGACGCATGTGGTTGACCCCTGGTGGTGGGGGTGCCCTCAGGTGTTCACCCTCCCCCCCCCTCCCCCCTTGTCTGGGAGGTGGTAGGGTAGCTCGGGTAATTACACCTAGATGTAACATCTGATATTTCCTTAGAACATCCCATCAACGAACCACTTCAGAAAGATGTCATATTTCATGAACTGTATAGGTTTTGTCCCCTATTATAATTCGGAATGGAACGGAATAATTTTCATACTTGTAATTTTGCACGTTTGTAGTCTGCTGATCGATGTTGGATCCATATATAATGCGGACAATGTTTGTACTGTCTTAAATGTTTAAATAAAAAATTCACTGTTAAAAAAAAATAAAAATAAAAACTTTCCCCAGTCAAGCGGACTCTTTCACCACTTTCGGGTTCCGCTGCGCAGTGGTCTTCTATGCGACAAGTACAGTACATGACAGTCCCGGTCTGTCCGGCGCATTGATATAGAAGAAACCAGGACTGTCATGTACTTGTCACACCGGCAGGGCTGCTGTCAGAAATCAGGGCCCTGTACAATCTATCTGATTATCTGATGGGCCCCCCTTTAGGGCCCCCCTAAAAAATATCAAAGAAATTATTTTCTCTAAAAATACACAAAAATCACCATTAGTGGACACAAACACAACATAACTTACAAACTTATGGGGGGAACAGGAGGGTACAGTATGGCGGGGCAGGATGGCACAGTATGGGGGGCAGGAGGGCACAGTACAGGGAGGGCAGGATGGGATGGTACAGCAGTTAGGAGGGTACAGTACAGGGGGCCACAAAAGAAGGGAGACAGAAGGTACAGTACAGGGGGGCAGGAGGGAACAGTATGGATGGGGAAGAGGGCACAGTACAGTGGTTAGGAGAGTACAGTACAGGGGAAGGGTGAGTGGACACAGTACAGGGGGCAGGAGGGTACAGTATAAAGTACAGTATAGGGGCAATAATGTATCATACGGATATGGTCTCCTCAAGAAGAGCTGTGCAGGGAAGCTGACATTGCAGATTCTGGCAGGCTGCCACTGGGCCAAATCTACAAATGGAAGTACAACTCCCCCTCTACCTTCCCCTCCAGAGTTTCTGGCTTTCTTCTAGTGCTTTGCAGGGAGCATCTTATTACTGCTGCTGCTTGTGTGGGTGGGATGTGTACTTCGCCAATCATATTGGATAAATAGGAGAGGAGGGTCAGCAGGGATTGGCGCAATACACATCCCATCCACACAAGCAGCAGCAGTAATAAAATGCTCCATTTTGGGGTTCTTCCTTAACCCTGAAAAAAATGGGGGAGGGGTGGAGATGGGAACCATGGGGTAAGGGAGAAGGAGGAGGGGGGGTGGAGGTGGGTAGGAGATGGGGGATGGGTAGAGAACTGGAGTGAGACTGGGGGAATTGTGGTCTGTATAGGGATAAAAAAAGGAGGAGGATTTGTGATAGAATAAGGGAAGGGGTGAGGCATATAGATGGGGGTTAAGGGGACTGGAGAGGGATGGTCAGGGATGGGCATGGGGAATATTGCTGGCTGGTGAGGAATAGCCACAGTATAAAAAAGCAAATAGGCTGTCTGTCAGGGAGGGGCAGAGGGTGAGAACTTACGCTTTTCGGAAACCCTCCCCCCCTCCGGTGTCACCTTTCAGGGGGGAGGAAGGGTGGCGCCTCCACACCTGTGTGAATGTGGGGGGGCACCTTGGCGGAAGGTGGGGGGGCACACACCTGTGTGAAGGTCAAGTGTCTGCAGAGAAGAAGACTGGGGGGGGGGGTGGGGGACTATTGTTTGTAAAGTGTCAGGAAAAGAATGCCTGGACAGCTGGAGAAGAGACTGAAAATTAGCAAGGAGCAAGCAGTGAGAAGAGCAGTGTGACAGGCAGAGATGGATGGGTCTGTGTGAGGATGAAAGGAAAGCAGGATGAGATAGTGGCTGAGGGGAGGGAGATAGAAGGGAGGGAGAGAGACATTAGGATAGCTGGACACAAGATAGTTACATTACAGAACTGACCTGTTCAAAAAGAGTCGGCCAAAGTGAGAGGAACTTTTACCAGAGTACTGCAGTTTTTCTTTAATTGCAGATCACAGGCGCGCACAGTCTTCTATCTGCCTCCACCCACTCCCCTCCTTCCCTTCCCTGCTGAATTGAGAAAAGAAAATAACCCCTCAAAAAGTGGTGGGACTTTGAAGGCAACGGAGTAAAAATAAAAACAGTTTTATTGAAACAAATATACAAAAATATACATATCAAAAAATTTTTTTTTAAATACAGTCGTATAGATCAATTTAACAGTAAAAACAGGATTATACTGGTGAGCGAACCAAATGTGTGTTCATGTAGTCTTCTACCTGAGCCTACGCGTTTCGGGACTACAGGAGTCCCTTCATCAAGGGCAAATGGTAGGCGGACTTTACACTGATAAAACATGAAATAGCGTAATTAGAGACAAATGCATTGAACATGTTTACTGCATCTAACATCATTCTGAGAAAAAAAAAAAAAACAAAAAAAAAAAAAAAACATACCCAAGCATAACCAAGAAGAGAGGCCGACTGTCGGAGCAATTCTCGGGGGCAACAACACACAGGACGCCAGGAATCCAAAATAGGAAACGGGCGTGTCTCTGGCCCCGCCTTCTCCACGCTGGTCCCAATGTGCCACCCCAGGAGGGAATTCCGGGAGTGATAAGGCTGCCCCAGGAGGGCCCAGCAAGCGAAGAACCAGAGGGGGGGGAAAGAAATTAATTATCTGAAAGTACAAAGAAGAGGAGGCCTTATGTGCTGGAATACTAAAAAAAAGGGCCTATAGAGTAGTTAAGTATACATATGCTAAAAACGCATAAACACCGCACATCGAAGCGGCAAACACCTATGTGCTGAAGATGCATAAACACCGCACATCATGCGGGTATGCATCCGGGCCAGGGGTGAAAAAATGGTCTAAATGTTCATGATTTACCCCAATATTAGTATATGAGGGATATGGTGATTAGATGTGGGTAGGTGTCCCCAATATGCATGCAGGGGGAGCGGGTGTGCCTTGAGCGCAAGATCAGCTGCAAGTATTATCAGGAGTAGCAACTTCATACAGAAAACTCTGTAAAGAAAGGCAAAATAAAAATGTTAACTATGTGTAGTGCTGCCCAATGTGCGTGAACGGGGTATTCCCCAGGCAGGCACATTAAAAAGCATACCAGGATTGAGGGTTTCTGAAAAGGGACAGTGTTAACGAGTTGATACAGGAAAACTTTACCTTGTCTCTAGTGTTGTGTTGCAGTGTCATTAGTGGCTTAAAGCCGTCTCCAATCACCACCGCCGAGTCGGACAATGACACCGACACGGCGTTCGGTGGTTGAATATGAAGGGGAAGAGGAGGTAAGTGCGGCAATGATTGGCGTTTGAAACCCGCCAATCATACCGCTGCTCCAATCGGGGTGCGGGTGCCATGGAAATCCTACAGCGTTGATCCACGGACGCTGAGAAAAGGAATCCATGGCAACCGTCAGACGCTGCTCAATTTCGCGCCGTTCACCACTCCAATCAGGGTGAGGGTGCCATGGCAACAGTGTCGATACAACTAGGGACGCTGAAGGGAGGGATCCGTGGCAACACTGAGACGCCACTTAGTCTCGCGCCGCTTGCCGCTCCAATCAGGGTATAGGTGCCATGGAAACCCCACAGCGTCGATCCACCTATGGACGCTGAGAAGAGGGATCCATGGCAACGCTATAACACCGCTCAGTGTAGCAGAAAGGGGAGAGAAAGTTGCAAGCCCTGACAACAGGAAAAAAAAAAAAGGGGCTCGCACAGAGGTGATCTGCCCGTCTACCGATGTTTGGGCAGAATGTGCACCAAATGGAGTGCTGCAAACCATTCCGTAAGGGGGGGCTACTAAAAAAATATAGCTACATACAGAATTGGAATTGGGGTGGGGGTAAGTAATTAAAGGGGCAAGGGCAATGAGTAGACACATCTGCCTAAATGAATTAGCGATGGAGTCATCGGCCTCATAAGCTCATATCTTCGGTTGTTTATGTGGAGTCGTGAACCTCATATATTGATACCTTCGGATGATCGCCAAATGGGCACCGCAGGGGCAGAGGGACCCTGGGCGAGAATTGCACGGCACCCCCCCACAGCGGACTGTGGGGGGGGGTCATGCAGGAAACGCCCACCGACGCATAAAAGGGCACCGTAATCCGCAGGCACAGACAGGCAGCCAAAAGCCGCCTATCACTCCGCGAGTATGTTCCGGGTACCCGTAGAGAGGCCCCCCGACGGACAATAGTTCCCGGGAGGCCTGCGTGCGTCGGGCGGGACAAAGAGGGGCCAGAGCTGTGGTGAAAGGATGTTTCCCAAGTAAAGCCGACAGTGTGCCCCAAATGATGGCATGCCCGTATGGAAGAGAAAGAAAATGAAAAGTAAATGTAAAATGGTGACGCATGAAAATCGCATACAAAAAAGCAACCAAAAAGGACATAACAGCACCCTACAGATCAGCGCTTTATAAGTCTTTCTTGCAAACTCCAGAGGAGAAACCCTCTAAGAAAGGTCTAAAACTCAAATGGTCATTAAGGCCGGGGGGTGAGGTGGCAGCAAGGTCTGCAATCCAGCGGGCTTCCCGTTGTAGCAAGGCCTTGTTCCAATCCCCACCCCTCGGGCTGGGGTGCACTCTGTCCAAAATTAAAAAGTAAATGTTAGGAAAAGAACATTCACCACATGTCTCCCCAGTGGGAGTTCAGGATTCGCTTTCCTCATGGCAGAAATGTGCCGTGAGGCTCGCAACGAGAATCTTTGTTTGGTCTTGCCTACATAGAATTGAAAACATTGGCAAACTAGAAGGTATATCACACCCTCTGTCTTGCAGTTTGCAAAGTGGCGTGGTCTATATGGATGTCCATTAGGGAGGGTCACATTCTGTTATGTATTCATGAATCTACATATGGAACATCCTCCACATGTGAATGTTCCAAACCTCTTACAGGGTTCCCCACGTGATTCACTGACAAATTCACTGCGGATCAAGTGGTCGCGCAGGGAACTGGTACGCCGATAGGTGATCGCTGGCCGAGCGGGTAAGTGTGGACGTAGGGTGGTATCAGAATGTAGAAGGTGCCAATGTTTGTTAAAAATAGATTTAATCGATTCATGTTGGTTTGTAAACCGCATAATAATCCTAGTGGTGGGATCCATTACAGCCTTTTTTTGAGGGCCAAAGAGAAGTTCCCGTCGAGTGTGTCTGTTAGCGCGTTTAAACGCTTTTTTTAAAAGCGTAGAAGAGTAGCCCCTCAGAAGGAGTCTGTCTCTAAGTGCGGCGGCTTCGGTCAGATATGTCTGTTGATCAGAGCAATTTCGTCTCAGCCTCAAGTATTGGCTGTAGGGGATCGCTCGGATCAACGGTTGGGGGTGGGAGCTGGAGGCATGTAAGATGGTGTTGCCAGCGGTGGGTTTCCGGAAAAGGCTACTGGAGAGAGTTCCCTCGGAATTCTTACTGATAGTTGTATCCAAAAATGTAATACTGTGTGCACTGTGGGTCACAGTGAACTTTAAATTAAAGTTATTGTGCTGCATCATTCCGATGCATTCGTTTAGTTGGCTTTCGGAGCCTTCCCACAACACCAAAATGTCGTCTATATAACGATACCATGCGGCTATATGTTGAGTGTGTGATCTAAAGGCCTCGTCAGAAAGGAAGGACTGCTCCCACTCCCCCAGGTACAGGTTTGCGTAGGACGGGGCACAGGAAGTCCCCATCGCAACGCCCTGTACCTGGAGGAAGTGGGAGCCATCAAAAGAAAAGATGTTATGGTGAAGGATAAATTCCAGGGCCATAATGACAAACTCACAGAGTTTTTTATCATCTCTGTGAGTTTGAGTGATGAAGTGTCTGACCACAGTCAACCCTAAATGGTGGGGAATAGAGCTATAGAGGGCCTCGACATCAATAGCTACCAGTAGTGACTGTGCTGAGACGTGTAGGCCTTCCAGGGATTGTAATAGGTGGATGGTATCGCGCACGTATGAGGGCAGGTTTTCAACGAATGGTTTGAGATAGGAGTCTACGAAAAGACTGAGGTGTTCCGTGATAGCCCCATTGCCGGAGACTATGGGTCTACCTGGTGGTGTTGTACAGTTTTTATGAACTTTGGGTAGACAATAAAAGGTTGGGATTTTTGGAAATTTTATTCGTAGAAATTCCCAGATGTCCTGATTGATGATACCCTGTGAGAAGGCACCATCAACCAGGGCATAAAATTGGGTCTCAAATTTGGCGATACTAGTTCTGGGTATGGGCCTATACCAGTCCCGATTGGACAAAACTTTCTGACACATGTTTTTATATTGCTCGTTCGACATGATCACAATGTTGCCCCCCTTATCCGAGGGCTTAATGACAAGGGAGTGGCATTTTTTAAGGGTGTTTAAGGCAAGCAGTTCAGAAGGAGATATATTCCCAGTCTTTTTGTGTATTTTAAGTTTTTGAATATCAGATGTGACCATAGTGACGAAAGATGACAAATTGGGGTTGGAGCTCAGGGAAGGGAATTTATCCGATTTATTCTTGAGCTTTTTATTAGCATAAGATGGGGTGATCGGTTCGGTGGGTTTATCAGAAAGAAGGGAATCTAAGTCGATTGTGTCGATCAGGTCAGGAGAGTCCTCGTTCTCCAGTAGCGACAGAAGGACCTCTAAGTCCTTGTCATGTTGTTCATCGGTGGTTTCGGGTTTAGTTTTGGCCTTGGAGTACATGCTCTTCAATAACAACTTGCGGGCAAACAGATTTAGGTCCTTGATGACCTCAAAAGTGTCAAGATTGGAACTGGGACAGAAGCTCAGACCCTTTGACAAGAGGGATTTCTCTTCATCAGATAACGTGTAATCGGATAAGTTGATGATATTTCTATCATCAACATTGGTGATGTTAGATTCTGTACTTTTTAGGTTTTTAATTTGGGAATGGCGCCCTGAGGAAAAATTCGGCTTTGACCCACCTCCCTCTTGGATGCTGAGCTCACACTTGATTGCGAGAGCTGAACAGTCGTGAGTGAGGAGGGGGCGATGTTACTACTCGAGATTCCTGTAGGGGGATGGGGGTCCTCACTACATGCACCGTTATTGCCCGATATATGTAGGGTGGATGGGGCAATGGAGGCGGGATGTTCGGAAATGTGTTTCTTATGTGCATTCCCCTCTTCTCCGGATAGGGGGCGTTTAGGTTTGTTATGCCTGTTCCTATTCCGATTGGAGGAGGAAGCGGAAGCAGAGGAATTGATAGAGGAGTCTGATCCTCTTGCCAGAGTAGATTTAGTTAGACCTTTGTTTTTAGAATTTGAGGTATGATTGTTTTGGGTCCACTTGTATGCTCTCCCTTCCTGGAAGGACAATTTGTCGCGCCAGAACTTTTTATCTTTTTTGCGGAGAGTTTCAGTGGTAATTTGATCCAAATTAATCTTAATTCTTTCCTCATGTTCCTTTAATGAGGGAAGACTTTTAAAAGATTGTAATTTAGAATATATGCTATCAATCTCTTTGTCAAGGGCCAGACTGCGAATCTTATATTCCTCTATGAGCATCCTCATCATCTTGCGTGTGCACGCCTGCAAGATGTCCTCCCACTGTTTCTTAAAGTCAGGGCTGATGTTATCAATCAGAGGGAAGATTTGGATACGCAATCCATAAGGATTAATGTCCTTTCTGATGTACCTTTCAAAGTTATCAATGTGCCAGAAAAAAGCTGCTTTTTTCTCCACATATTTGCTTAATTGGTTGCAGAGGGAGGACAGTTCCGACTGAACTGCCTCTCCTTCCTCGTGGTTTTTCGAGTAATCTGCCATAAGGGCCGCCCAGCTTGAACCTTGAAACATGCTGGTATTATCTCTTTAAGTTGCAACGGAAAGAAGAAAACAAAAAACAAAAAACAGAAAAGCTGAAATACTCACAAAAACAGAATAGAGTTCCTAGATGCAATAAAAAAAGGAACATGTAAAGCACAGAACAAATAAATTGTAATAATGATATATAATATTATAATTTTATAAAGGGGGAATTGTGGCAGGAATGGATGGAAAGGAGGGGCATGGGTATTTGCTACCCTAGATATAGAATCAAAAAGGGGGGGAGGTACCATCCAATAGTGTCACAAGAGTTGCCGCCATCCCTAACATACGGAGAAAAGAAAATAACCCCTCAAAAAGTGGTGGGACTTTGAAGGCAACGGAGTAAAAATAAAAACAGTTTTATTGAAACAAATATACAAAAATATACATATCAAAAAATGTTTTTCAAATACAGTCGTATAGATCAATTTACCAGTAAAAACAGGATTATACTGGTGAGCGAACCAAATGTGTGTTCATGTAGTCTTCTACCTGAGCCTATGCGTTTCGGGACTACAGGAGTCCCTTCATCAAGAGCAAATGGTAGGCGGACTTTACACTGATAAAACATGAAATAGCGTAATTAGAGACAAATGCATTGAACATGTTTACTGCATCTAACATCATTCTGAGAAAAAAAAAAAAAAACAAAAAACAAAAAACAAAAAACAAAAAAAAAAACATACCCAAGCATAACCAAGAAGAGAGGCCGACTGTCGGAGCAATTCTCGGGGGGCAACAACACACAGGACGCCAGGAATCCAAAATAGGAAACGGGCGTGTCTCTGGCCCCGCCTTCTCCACGCTGGTCCCAATGTGCCACCCCAGGAGGGAATTCCGGGAGTGATAACGCTGCCCCAGGAGGGCCCAGCAAGCGAAGAACCAGAGGGGGGGGGAAGAAATTAATTATCTGAAAGTACAAAGAAGAGGAGGCCTTATGTGCTGGAATACTAAAAAAAGGGCCTATAGAGTAGTTAAGCATACATATGCTAAAAACGCATAAACACCGCACGTCGAAGCGGCAAACACCTATGTGCTGAAGATGCATAAACACCGCACATCATGCGGGTATGCATCCAGGCCAGGGGTGAAAAAATGGTCTAAATGTTCATGACTTACCCCAATATTAGTATATGAGGGATATGGTGATTAGATGTGGGTAGGTGTCCCCAATATGCATGCAGGGGGAGCGGGTGTGCCTTGAGCGCAAGATCAGCTGCAAGTATTATCGGGAGTAGCAACTTCATACAGAAAACTCTGTAAAGAAAGGCAAAATAAAAATGTTAACTATGTGTAGTGCTGCCCAATGTGCGTGAACAGGGTATTCCCCAGGCAGGCACATTAAAAAGCATACCAGGATTGAGGGTTTCTGAAAAGGGACAGTGTTAACGAGTTGATACGGGAAAGCTTTACCTTGTCTCTAGTGTTGTGTTGCAGTGTCATTAGTGGCTTAAAGCCGTCTCCAATCACCACCGCCGAGTCGGACAATGACACCGACACGGCGTTCGGTGGTTGAATATGAAGGGGAAGAGGAGGTAAGTGCGGCAATGATTGGCGTTTGAAACCCGCCAATCATACCGCTGCTCCAATCGGGGTGCGGGTGCCATGGAAATCCTACAGCGTCGATCCACGGACGCTGAGAAAAGGAATCCATGGCAACCGTCAGACGCTGCTCAATTTCGCGCCGTTCACCACTCCAATCAGGGTGAGGGTGCCATGGCAACAGTGTCGATACAACTAGGGACGCTGAAGGGAGGGATCCGTGGCAACACTGAGACGCCACTTAGTCTCGCGCCGCTTGCCGCTCCAATCAGGGTATAGGTGCCATGGAAACCCCACAGCGTCGATCCACCTATGGACGCTGAGAAGAGGGATCCATGGCAACGCTATAACACCGCTCAGTGTAGCAGAAAGGGGAGAGAAAGTTGTAAGCCCTGACAACAGGAAAAAAAAAAAAAAAAAAAGGGGCTCGCACAGAGGTGATCTGCCCGTCTACCGATGTTTGGGCAGAATGTGCACCAAATGGAGTGCTGCAAACCATTCCGTAAGGGGGGGCTACTAAAAAAATATAGCTACATACAGAATTGGAATTGGGGTGGGGGTAAGTAATTAAAGGGGCAAGGGCAATGAGTAGACACATCTGCCTAAATGAATTAGCGATGGAGTCATCGGCCTCATAAGCTCATATCTTCGGTTGTTTATGTGGAGTCGTGAACCTCATATATTGATACCTTCGGATGATCGCCAAATGGGCACCGCAGGGGCAGAGGGACCCTGGGCGAGAACTGCACGGCACCCCCCCACAGCGGACTGTGGGGGGGGGTCATGCAGGAAACGCCCACCGACGCATAAAAGGGCACCGTAATCCGCAGGCACAGACAGGCAGCCAAAAGCCGCCTATCACTCCGCGAGTATGTTCCGGGTACCCGTAGAGAGGCCCCCCGACCGTGGATCGACGCTGTAGGATTTCCATGGCACCCGCACCCCGATTGGAGCAGCGGTATGATTGGCGGGTTTCAAACGCCAATCATTGCCGCACTTACCTCCTCTTCCCCTTCATATTCAACCACCGAACGCCGTGTCGGTGTCATTGTCCGACTCGGCGGTGGTGATTGGAGACGGCTTTAAGCCACTAATGACACTGCAACACAACACTAGAGACAAGGTAAAGCTTTCCCGTATCAACTGGTCCCTTTTCAGAAACCCTCAATCCTGGTATGCTTTTTAATGTGCCTGCCTGGGGAATACCCCGTTCACGCACATTGGGCAGCACTACACATAGTTAACATTTTTATTTTGCCTTTCTTTACAGAGTTTTCTGTATGAAGTTGCTACTCCCGATAATACTTGCAGCTGATCTTGCGCTTAAGGCACACCCGCTCCCCCTGCATGCATATTGGGGACACCTACCCACATCTAATCACCATATCCCTCATATACTAATATTGGGGTAAGTCATGAACATTTAGACCATTTTTTCACCCCTGGCCCGGATGCATACCCGCATAATGTGCGGTGTTTATGCATCTTCAGCACATAGGTGTTTGCCGCTTCGACGTGCGGTGTTTATGCGTTTTTAGCATATGTATACTTAACTACTCTATAGGCCCTTTTTTTAGTATTCCAGCACATAAGGCCTCCTCTTCTTTGTACTTTCAGATAATTAATTTCTTTCCCCCCCATCTGGTTCTTCGCTTGCTGGGCCCTCCTGGGGCAGCGTTATCACTCCCGGAATTCCCTCCTGGGGTGGCACATTGGGACCAGCGTGGAGAAGGCGGGGCCAGAGACACGCCCGTTTCCTATTTTGGATTCCTGGCGTCCTGTGTGTTGTTGCCCCCGAGAATTGCTCCGACAGTCGGCCTCTCTTCTTGGTTATGCTTGGGTATGTTTTTTTTTTTTTTTGTTTTTTGTTTTTTGTTTTTTGTTTTTTTTCTCAGAATGATGTTAGATGCAGTAAACATGTTCAATGCATTTGTCTCTAATTACGCTATTTCATGTTTTATCAGTGTAAAGTCCGCCTACCATTTGCCCTTGATGAAGGGACTCCTGTAGTCCCGAAACGCGTAGGCTCAGGTAGAAGACTACATGAACACACATTTGGTTCGCTCACCAGTATAATCCTGTTTTTACTGTTAAATTGATCTATACGACTGTATTTGAAAAACATTTTTTGATATGTATATTTTTGTATATTTGTGTCAATAAAACTGTTTTTATTTTTACTCCGTTGCCTTCAAAGTCCCACCACTTTTTGAGGGGTTATTTTCTTTTCTCCGTATGTTAGGGATGGCGGCAACTCTTGTGACACTATTGGATGGTACCTCCCCCCCTTTTTGATTCTATATCTAGGGTAGCAAATACCCATACCCCTCCTTTCCATCCATTCCTGCCACAATTCCCCCTTTATAAAATTATAATATTATATATCATTATTACAATTTATTTGTTCTGTGCTTTACATGTTCCTTTTTTTATTGCATCTAGGAACTCTATTCTGTTTTTGTGAGTATTTCAGCTTTTCTGTTTTTTGTTTTCTTCTTTCCGTTGCAACTTAAAGAGATAATACCAGCATGTTTCAAGGTTCAAGCTGGGCGGCCCTTATGGCAGATTACTCAAAAAACCACGAGGAAGGAGAGGCAGTTCAGTCGGAACTGTCCTCCCTCTGCAACCAATTAAGCAAATATGTGGAGAAAAAAGCAGCTTATTTCTGGCACATTGATAACTTTGAAAGGTACATCAGAGAGGACATTGATCCTTATGGATTGCGTATCCAAATCTTCCCTCTGATTGATAACATCAGCCCTGACTTTAAGAAACAGTGGGAGGACAACTTGCAGGCGTGCACACGCAAGATGATGAGGATGCTCATAGAGGAATATAAGATTAGCAGTCTGGCCCTTGACAAAGAGATTGATAGCATATATTCTAAATTACAATCTTTTAAAAGTCTTCCCTCATTAAAGGAACATGAGGAAAGAATTAAGATTAATTTGGATCAAATTACCACTGAAACTCTCCGCAAAAAAGATAAAAAGTTCTGGCGCGACAAATTGTCCTTCCAGGAAGGGAGAGCATACAAGTGGACCCAAAACAATCATACCTCAAATTCTAAAAACAAAGGTCTAACTAAATCTACTCTGGCAAGAGGATCAGACTCCTCTATCAATTCCTCTGCTTCCGCTTCCTCCTCCAATCGGAATAGGAACAGGCATAACAAACCTAAACGCCCCCTATCCGGAGAAGAGGGGAATGCACATAAGAAACACATTTCCGAACATCCCGCCTCCATTGCCCCATCCACCCTACATATATCGGGCAATAACGGTGCATGTAGTGAGGACCCCCATCCCCCTACAGGAATCTCGAGTAGTAACATCGCCCCCTCCTCACTCACGACTGTTCAGCTCTCGCAATCAAGTGTGAGCTCAGCATCCAAGAGGGAGGTGGGTCAAAGCCGATTTTTTCCTCAGGGCGCAATTCCCAAATTAAAAACCTAAAAAGTACAGAATCTAACATCACCAATGTTGATGATAGAAATATCATCAACTTATCCGATTACACGTTATCTGATGAAGAGAAATCCCTCTTGTCAAAGGGTCTGAGCTTCTGTCCCAGTTCCAATCTTGACACTTTTGAGGTCATCAAGGACCTAAATCTGTTTGCCCGCAAGTTGTTATTGAAGAGCATGTACTCCAAGGCCAAAACTAAACCCGAAACCACCGATGAACAACATGACAAGGACTTAGAGGTCCTTCTGTCACTACTGGAGAACGAGGACTCTCCTGACCTGATCGACACAATCGACTTAGATTCCCTTCTTTCTGATAAACCCACCGAACCGATCACCCCATCTTATGCTAATAAAAAGCTCAAGAATAAATCGGATAAATTCCCTTCCCTGAGCTCCAACCCCAATTTGTCATCTTTCGTCACTATGGTCACATCTGATATTCAAAAACTTAAAATACACAAAAAGACTGGGAATATATCTCCTTCTGAACTGCTTGCCTTAAACACCCTTAAAAAATGCCACTCCCTTGTCATTAAGCCCTCGGATAAGGGGGGCAACATTGTGATCATGTCGAACGAGCAATATAAAAACATGTGTCAGAAAGTTTTGTCCAATCGGGACTGGTATAGGCCCATACCCAGAACTAGTATCGCCAAATTTGAGACCCAATTTTATGCCCTGGTTGATGGTGCCTTCTCACAGGGTATCATCAATCAGGACATCTGGGAATTTCTACGAATAAAATTTCCAAAAATCCCAACCTTTTATTGTCTACCCAAAGTTCATAAAAACTGTACAACACCACCAGGTAGACCCATAGTCTCCGGCAATGGGGCTATCACGGAACACCTCAGTCTTTTCGTAGACTCCTATCTCAAACCATTCATTGAAAACCTGCCCTCATACGTGCGCGATACCATCCACCTATTACAATCCCTGGAAGGCCTACACGTCTCAGCACAGTCACTACTGGTAGCTATTGATGTCGAGGCCCTCTATAGCTCTATTCCCCACCATTTAGGGTTGACTGTGGTCAGACACTTCATCACTCAAACTCACAGAGATGATAAAAAACTCTGTGAGTTTGTCATTATGGCCCTGGAATTTATCCTTCACCATAACATCTTTTCTTTTGATGGCTCCCACTTCCTCCAGGTACAGGGTGTTGCGATGGGGACTTCCTGTGCCCCGTCCTACGCAAACCTGTACCTGGGGGAGTGGGAGCAGTCCTTCCTTTCTGACGAGGCCTTTAGATCACACACTCAACATATAGCCGCATGGTATCGTTATATAGACGACATTTTGGTGTTGTGGGAAGGCTCCGAAAGCCAACTAAACGAATGCATCGGAATGATGCAGCACAATAACTTTAATTTAAAGTTCACTGTGACCCACAGTGCACACAGTATTACATTTTTGGATACAACTATCAGTAAGAATTCCAAGGGAACTCTCTCCAGTAGCCTTTTCCGGAAACCCACCGCTGGCAACACCATCTTACATGCCTCCAGCTCCCACCCCAACCGTTGATCCGAGCGATCCCCTACAGCCAATACTTGAGGCTGAGACGAAATTGCTCTGATCAACAGACATATCTGACCGAAGCCGCCGCACTTAGAGACAGACTCCTTCTGAGGGGCTACTCTTCTACGCTTTTAAAAAAAGCGTTTAAACGCGCTAACAGACACACTCGACGGGAACTTCTCTTTGGCCCTCAAAAAAAGGCTGTAATGGATCCCACCACTAGGATTATTATGCGGTTTACAAACCAACATGAATCGATTAAATCTATTTTTAACAAACATTGGCACCTTCTACATTCTGATACCACCCTACGTCCACACTTACCCGCTCGGCCAGTGATCACCTATCGGCGTACCAGTTCCCTGCGCGACCACTTGATCCGCAGTGAATTTGTCAGCGAATCACGTGGGGACCCCTGTAAGAGGTTTGGAACATTCACATGTGGAGGATGTTCCATATGTAGATTCATGAATACACAACAGAATGTGACCCTCCCTAATGGACATCCATATAGACCACGCCACTTTGCAAACTGCAAGACAGAGGGTGTGATATACCTTCTAGTTTGCCAATGTTTTCAATTCTATGTAGGCAAGACCAAACAAAGATTCTCGTTGCGAGCCTCACGGCACATTTCTGCCATGAGGAAAGCGAATCCTGAACTCCCACTGGGGAGACATGTGGTGAATGTTCATCATGATACTTTTCCTAACATTTACTTTTTAATTTTGGACAGAGTGCACCCCAGCCCGAGGGGTGGGGATTGGAACAAGGCCTTGCTACAACGGGAAGCCCGCTGGATTGCAGACCTTGCTGCCACCTCACCCCCCGGCCTTAATGACCATTTGAGTTTTAGACCTTTCTTAGAGGGTTTCTCCTCTGGAGTTTGCGAGAAAGACTTATAAAGCGCTGATCTGTAGGGTGCTGTTATGTCCTTTTTGGTTGCTTTTTTGTATGCAATTTTCATGCGTCACCATTTTACATTTACTTTTCATTTTCTTTCTCTTCCATACGGGCATGCCATCATTTGGGGCACACTGTCGGCTTTACTTGGGAAACATCCTTTCACCACAGCTCTGGCCCCTCTTTGTCCCGCCCGACGCACGCAGGCCTCCCGGGAACTATTGTCCGTCGGGGGGCCTCTCTACGGGTACCCGGAACATACTCGCGGAGTGATAGGCGGCTTTTGGCTGCCTGTCTGTGCCTGCGGATTACGGTGCCCTTTTATGCGTCGGTGGGCGTTTCCTGCATGACCCCCCCCACAGTCCGCTGTGGGGGGGTGCCGTGCAGTTCTCGCCCAGGGTCCCTCTGCCCCTGCGGTGCCCATTTGGCGATCATCCGAAGGTATCAATATATGAGGTTCACGACTCCACATAAACAACCGAAGATATGAGCTTATGAGGCCGATGACTCCATCGCTAATTCATTTAGGCAGATGTGTCTACTCATTGCCCTTGCCCCTTTAATTACTTACCCCCACCCCAATTCCAATTCTGTATGTAGCTATATTTTTTTAGTAGCCCCCCCTTACGGAATGGTTTGCAGCACTCCATTTGGTGCACATTCTCCCCAAACATCGGTAGACGGGCAGATCACCTCTGTGCGAGCCCCTTTTTTTTTTTTTTTTTTTCCTGTTGTCAGGGCTTGCAACTTTCTCTCCCCTTTCTGCTACACTGAGCGGTGTTATAGCGTTGCCATGGATCCCTCTTCTCAGCGTCCATAGGTGGATCGACGCTGTGGGGTTTCCATGGCACCTATACCCTGATTGGAGCGGCAAGCGGCGCAAGACTAAGTGGCGTCTCAGTGTTGCCACGGATCCCTCCCTTCAGCGTCCCTAGTTGTATCGACACTGTTGCCATGGCACCCTCACCCTGATTGGAGTGGTGAACGGCGCGAAATTGAGCAGCGTCTGACGGTTGCCATGGATTCCTTTTCTCAGCGTCCGTGGATCGACGCTGTAGGATTTCCATGGCACCCGCACCCCGATTGGAGCAGCGGTATGATTGGCGGGTTTCAAAAGCCAATCATTGCCGCACTTACCTCCTCTTCCCCTTCATATATGTGCCTGCCTGGGGAATACCCCGTTCACGCACATTGGGCAGCACTATACATAGTTAACATTTTTATTTTGCCTTTCTTTACAGAGTTTTCTATATGAAGTTGCTACTCCCGATAATACTTGCAGCTGATCTTGCGCTCAAGGCACACCCGCTCCCCCTGCATGCATATTGGGGACACCTACCCACATCTAATCACCATATCCCTCATATACTAATATTGGGGTAAGTCATGAACATTTAGACCATTTTTTCACCCCTGGCCCGGATGCATACCCGCATGATGTGCGGTGTTTATGCATCTTCAGCACATAGGTGTTTGCCGCTTCGACGTGCGGTGTTTATGCGTTTTTAGCATATGTATACTTAACTACTCTATAGGCCCTTTTTTTAGTATTCCAGCACATAAGGCCTCCTCTTCTTTGTACTTTCAGATAATTAATTTCTTTCCCCCCCCTCTGGTTCTTCGCTTGCTGGGCCCTCCTGGGGCAGCGTTATCACTCCCGGAATTCCCTCCTGGGGTGGCACATTGGGACCAGCGTGGAGAAGGCGGGGCCAGAGACACGCCCATTTCCTATTTTGGATTCCTGGCGTCCAGTGTGTTGTTGCCCCCGAGAATTGCTCCGACAGTCGGCCTCTCTTCTTGGTTATGCTTGGGTATGTGTTTTTTGGGTTTTTTTTTGTTTTTTGTTTTTTTTTTTTTTTTTTCTCAGAATGATGTTAGATGCAGTAAACATGTTCAATGCATTTGTCTCTAATTACGCTATTTCATGTTTTATCAGTGTAAAGTCCGCCTACCATTTGCCCTTGATGAAGGGACTCCTGTAGTCCCGAAACGCGTAGGCTCAGGTAGAAGACTACATGAACACACATTTGGTTCGCTCACCAGTATAATCCTGTTTTTACTGTTAAATTGATCTATACGACTGTATTTGAAAAAAAATTTTTGATATGTATATTTTTGTATATTTGTGTCAATAAAACTGTTTTTATTTTTACTCCGTTGCCTTCAAAGTCCCACCACTTTTTGAGGGGTTATTTTCTTTTCTCCGTATGTTAGGGATGGCGGCAACTCTTGTGACACTATTGGATGGTACCTCCCCCCCTTTTTGATTCCCTGCTGAATTGGCCAACCGACCTGAAAAAGCCTTACAACCACCTATCACTCAGCCACAGACAGAGCGGCCGTACTACATTCGGCCATTCAGGCTGCTCTCTCTGTCGGGTGGCTGAGTGACAGGCACAGCCGGGAGATCTCCCTGCACTTGCGGGTGTCCGGGAGCCCGCAGCCAAATGCGGGAGACTCCCGCGGCTCCCGGGAGACTTGAGATGTCTGTATACAAGTACACACTAAAGTCTTTGTATACATAACAAAGCTGCATAATGGCCTTTGGTCTTTGCCATTTGATCTGTTATGTTTCCTGAATATCTGCTAGTGCTACCTGTTCCTGTATTGATTCCCTGTTACCGACTTGATCTGCTCTTGACCCTGCATGTACCGACCCCTGGCTTGTCTTTGGATTTCGTCTTTGCCTGCTCCTTCTGCTTATCCGCCTATCTGCCTGCTGTTACTGACCCTGGACCTGCTCTTCTGCCTGCAGCTTGTACTTGATCTAATTCTCAGTTGCCGACCTGGACTGCCTGACCCTGCTTGCCTACATCTGAACATGCTGACCTGTTTTGATCTCCCTGCCAGTACAGCCTGCTCTTCAGCTAAGCACTGCTCTTCAGCATGCACAACCTGCTTTTTTAGCAATGCACAGCCTGCTCTTCAGCAATGCACGCACTTCTCTTCAGCATCCTGCAACGGAAGACCTGTCAGGCACTCATGCCCACTCTATGCTCAGGTGCTCCTGGCACTTTACCAGGGTTTCTGAGCAAGAGGTGTAAGAGTAGCCTACCTCCACACGTCAGGCTCCACCATCAGGTGCGTTACAGTGTGTCAGAAGAATTTAGTTATATGTAGTAAAAAAAAAAAAAACTATGGGACACTGAACTAGGTCCACTGACGTGAGTTGTCATATCAACTTCCAAACTTCTCGCCAGAAGGAACACATTTTTAGGTAGCTTCCAAAAATGTGAAAGAGCATGCCTGGATGAGAGAGATCTCCATTGCAGATTGGATATACTGTATGTGGGTACATTTTATTATAGAGGGTCAGAACACACTACTTGCGGGGAAGCTTAATGCCTTGTTCCTGGTTTTAATTAGCAATAGATGACGTACAGTTTGCGCAAACAGGATGACTCTTTCTATTTGTGGAGGAGTGAATGTTATTTGGAGTTCCTTTTCCCTTTTGTGGATGTAAGGTCGGATGTATTGTGTCGGTGATGTTATTAGGATCTTGAACATTTGTGAGAGTAAGTGTGATCCATAAGAGGTCCCCCTACAGAAAATCTCAAATTAAGTGGGTGGTCTTAGGCTCGCTTCCAGGGGTGGGTCCAGAAGTTGTTGCATGTCTGTTTGTGACAGCCAGCCTGTTGAAGTAAAAAAAGTCCAAGAGACAGTATTTGCCCATCTCTATAAGGCGTTTAAGGTGTCATTTATCTGTACTCAGTGATAAATCAGGGTCACCCAGTACAGGAATCAAGGGTGATGGTTGTGAAGAAATCTCCTGCATGGGTAAAGTCAACATTATAACCTTAAGTGTAGATTCTATGGTGGGGCATGGCTTGAGGAGAGGTGTATGACAGGATGTAAGCCAAGGGAGACAGAACAGAGGAACTGGAAAAGCTGCACCAATGGTTTGACCTCTGACTGAGTACACCAACTACCTACCCTAGACAAGTGTAGAGCTCTTTAGTATTGTAAGACATCTATTGGACCTATGCTTCTACACTGTTCAGGAATGCTGAAGAGAGAGAATTGGGTGTGTGACAGCAGTGTTAATTTTGGCAGCAAATTTCGATTCGTTTTAGTCTTATGCCGTGTACACACGATTGGACTTTCTGGCATACTTGGTCCGACACACTTTCCAACAAACTTTGTCCTCCAGGTGCGCCGGACTTTAAAACGGACGGACTTGCCCACACACGACCGGACTTTCCGGCGGTCTAAATCCACCCGTCTTTCCGACGGACTTTCGCCAGAGTTACGGCGGACTTTCAGAATGAACGGACTTGCACACACATGGACAAGTCCATTCATTTTGAACGTGACTCAGATGCGACGGGACTAGAAAAGGAATTCAATCTTGCTGCTTTTATCGGCGAGATTGACACATTGCGAGCCCCATCGCGGGTCATACCAGGCCCTTAGGTCTGGTATGGGTTATAATAGGAACCCCCTACACTGAAAAAAACGGCGTGGGGTCCCCCTAAAATCCACACCAGACCCCGATCCAAGCACGCAGCCCGGCCGGTCAGGAAAGGGGGTGGGGACGAGCGAGCGCCCCCCTCCTGAACCGTACCAGGCCGCATGCCCTCAACATGGGGGGTGGGTGCTTTGGGGGAGGGGGCGCCCTGCGGGCCCCCCCCACCCCAAAGCACCTTGTCCCCATGTTTATGAGGACAAGGGCCTCTTCCCGACAACCCTGGCCGTTGGTTGTCGGGGTCTGCGGGCGGGGGGCTTATCGGAATCCGGGAGCTCCCTATAATAAGAGGGCCCCCAGATCCCGGCCCCCCACCCTATGTGAATGAGTATGGGGTACATGGTACCCCTATCCATTCACCTAGGGAAAAAGCGTCAAAAATAAAACACACTACACAGGTTTTTAAAATAATTTATTAAACAGCTCCGGGGGGGGTCTTCCTCCAGCTTCGGGGGTCTTCTTCCGGCTTCGGGGGTCCCTCCGGTTCCTCTTCTCCCGGCGTCCGGTTGGTTCTTCTCCGCTCTCTCCGGCCTCTTCTTCCGGTGTTCCAGTTCTTCGTCCGGCTCCTCCGCTGTCTTCAAGCCGCTCTTTTGCCAGCGGAGGTCCGGACTTTTGGGCTTCTTGTCTTCTTCCCTCTTCTCTTCTCCAGATGTTGACACGACGCTCTCTCCGGCTGGACTGCTCTCTGAGTGCTCCGCTGTGACTATATAGGCGGAGACCCCGCCCCCTTATGATGTCACAGTCCCTGGGCATGCTGGGACTGGGACGTTTTAGGGGGCATGGTCACCGGGTGATGTTGACCATGCCCCCTAAAACGTCAAAGTCCCAGCATGCCCAGGGACTGTAACATCATAAGGGGGTGGGGTCTCCGCCTATATAAGTCACAACGAAGCGCTCAGAGAGCAGTCCAGCCGGAGAGAGCGTTGTGTCAACATCTGGAGAAGAGAAAAGGGAAGAAGACAAGAAGCCCAGAAGACCGGACCTCCGCTGGCAAAAGAGCGGCCGAAGAACTGGAACACCAGGAGAAGAGGCCGGAGAGAACGGAGAAGAACCAACTGGACGCCGGGAGAAGAGGAACCGGAGAGACCCCCGAAGCCGGAAGAAGACCCCCGAAGCAGGAGGAAGACCCCCCGGAGCTGTTTAATAAATTATTTTAAGAACCTGTGTAGTGTTTTATTATTGACGCTTTTTCCCTAGGTGAATGGGTAGGGGTACCATGTACCCCATACTCATTCACATTTGGTGGGGGGCCGGGATCTGGGGGCCCTCTTATTATAGGGGGCTCCCGGATTCTGATAAGCCCCCCGCCCACAGACCCTGACAACCAATGGCCAGGGTTGTCGGGAAGAGGCCCTTGTCCTCATCAACATGGGGACAAGTTGCTTTGGGGTGGGGGGGCCCCGCAGGGTGCCCCCTCCCCCAAAGCACCCACCCCCCATGTTGAGGGCATGTGGCCTGGTACGGTTCAGAGGGGGGGGGGCGCTCGCTCATCCCCACCCCCTTTCCTGACTGGCCGGGCTGCGTGCTCGGATGGGGGTCTGGTATGGATTTTAGGGGGGACCCCACACCTTTTTTTCGGCGTAGGGGCTTCCCTGTAAAATCCATACCAGACCTAAGGGCCTGGTATGCCCCGCGCTCGCCGCAATAGGAACATTTCTTTTCCTATTGCAGCGAGTGCGAAATGCAATACCCTGCCCTTGCATTGTATCTGGTCCGTTGGACCAGCATACAGACGAGCGGGCTTTCCGTCGGGCCAGCACACAGACAAGCGGACTTTCCACCAGAAACTGAGTCCGACGGAAAGATTTAAAACATGTTTCAAATCTAGGTCCGGCGGGCTTTTGGGAAAAAGTCAGCCGGAAAAGTCCGCTGGAGCCTACACACGGTCGGATTGTCCGGCAGACTCTGGTCCGCCGGACCAAGTATGCCGGAAAGTCCGCTCGTGTGTACGCGGCATTAGTCTTAGGACTAAAATGGCATTTTAGTTTTAGTCCCATTTTAGTCTTCTACAATTTTAGTTTTAGTCATATTTAGTCGACTAAATCTCCGGTTTATTTTAGTCGACTAAAATGTCCTACGTTTTAGTCGACTAAAATCTCTAGTACATTTTATGAAAAACAGGGTGAACAAATATCTGTGCTAACTAAAAAAGAGAACAAGAAAAGCAGCCAGCATAGTTTGCTGATTCATCAAACACAAATATAAAAATCCAAAATGTAGCACTTAAGTGAAACAAATTATAAAAATGTGTAATAGTCCATGGAAGATCAATATAGGATAGAGATGACGTGGAGCCTCCACCAAACTTCCATGTGCAAAGGAAAAGCACACCACACCCACGTGCTATCAATCTGCTTACCAGAAAGTTATGAAAACAAGCAATGTATTCATATGATGCAAGAGGTTAATAGTGGATCCGAATGGCACACTCCATACTTGATAGGCAGGTCATAGAAATATCCAGGTTCATCAATATCAAAAAGACATCAGGACTCACACAAGGAGATGGATAAATTGTGCGATCACCAGCAGGATATAACCCAGTAAGGAAAAAAGCAACAATAGTGAAGCCCGTAAAGGTAAAACCAGGGGCGGATCCAGGGGGGGGGCAACGGGGCAATTGCCCCCTCCGAGAATTTGGGTGAGTGAGTGGGCCGGCAGGCATTGCCCGGGTGAGAGAGCCGGCGGACGGCTCAGCGGCTGAGAGCACGGGCGGCTCCGAGTCCGTTGGTGAGAGACAGCGACAGACAGGTGAACAGCTGTGCGGCGCCGGCTCGTGACAGTGTTTGACTGTGAGCGGGCTGCTGGCCAATCAGGGATACGGCGGGCGGGGGAGCAGAGAGATGACATCATCTCTCACCGCCCGGTGCCCGCCCTGCATCCCTGCAGTTCCACTCTCGCTGTGCAGTGTGCAGGCAGCCGCGGCAGCAGAGAGATTACATCACCTCTCTGCTGCTTGACTGGTAATCTGCTGCCTGACACTGGGACACAGCAAGACAGAGACAATTATAGCAGGCAAGTGACATTCTGCAACGTGTGGCAAGGGACGTGGCAAGTAACAATCTGCATCTGGTGACAGGCGATGTGGCAAGTGACAATCCGCAATGTGTGGCATGGGACGTGGCAAGTGACGTGGCAAGTGACAATCTGCAATGTGTGGCATGGGACGTGGCAAGTGACAATCCGCAACATGTGGCATGGGGCGTGGCAAGTGACGTGGCAAGTGACAATCTGCAATGTGTGGCATGGGACGTGGCAAGTGACGTGGCAAGTGACAATCTGCAACGTGTGGCAAGGGACGTGGCAAGTGACAACCTGCATCTGGTGACAGGTGATGTGCAAGTGACAATCTGCTTCTGGTGACAGGCGACGTGGCAAGCGACAATCTGCATCTGGTGACAGGCGACGTGGCAAGTGACAATCCGCAACGTGTGGCAGGTGACAGTGGCAAGTATATAAAAGCGAACTAGTGCGCAAAGACCACAATAGTGAACAAAAAACTAATTATTGGGACTGACGGTAAAATACCCGATAGAGAGCCGCCAACACAGGTGGGTCCACTCAGCTCCCCCAGGATAGAATATTAAATAGAGATGTGTGGCGCTACTCCATCAATCAGTATCAAACAGATAATCCGAAATTCCAACTAGACTTATCTAGGATATAGGGTGAAGTTAGTAGAGTGAACTCCACCCCCTATAATCAATGCCAGGAAATAATATATTGACTTAAAAAAGATGTCACCATACATGGGTTGATCAAAGAGGAGATCAATTCTACAGAGTGGAGATGGGAAAATAAATACCAATAATAAAAATCAATAAGCTATCTCAGTGCCCAGAAAATTCAATATGAATAGTATAAGCCACCTCACATCAAGTGACCAATTAGAAAGTAGATCTGTGAATAAGCTAGCTTCCCAAAATATCTGAAACAACCAAAATCCTTAATCATAAACGAAATTAACAATGTGGCGCAAGTGCCAGCTGAAAATCAAATATAATCTAGTGCTGATATCAAAATAAAGTGAATCTTATAAGTGAACCAATATAATGGACTGATATAAAGTGCAAAAAAAATCCCTATAATAGAATGATTTTGACATATAATCCCCAATATAATAATACAATCATAACATAATAAACATCCTAATATAATATCGGTAAATCAAACGTATAAAATTTATAAAAAAAATAAATAAATAAATAAAAATATTTTTTTGGGTACAATAGGACAGATAATCCCACAATAGAGATGCTGTCCCCAATAGTGACAATAGTGCAGTATAGTCCATACAACAAGTGCAATTGTGATAAGTGATTTCCACAGGTGACAGTCTTTAAATAAAGTGCAAATTGTGCAATGACTGGTATTTTTCTTCTATGCACGTTCTAGTGCATCTCCCACTGTTTCCCCCAGCCTCTCACCTCCAGCAGCGGCCCCCAAATGGGCCAAGTAGAGCGGATAAATTTTCTAGGAGAGGATGTATCACATGAAGCGCCTCCTTAGCATCAATGGGTCTGTCTCTCTGCAACTCCTCCCGCAGCTCACAGCAATCCCAGCATTCCCAGCAGTTATTTAGGAACA
Organism: Aquarana catesbeiana; assembly: GCF_042186555.1. NCBI lineage: Eukaryota > Metazoa > Chordata > Amphibia > Anura > Ranidae > Aquarana > Aquarana catesbeiana. The sequence goes on along the minus strand of NC_133324.1, from coordinate 338,557,526 downwards.
AAGGAGAGGTCTCATGGTGCAGTAATTCAATGCAAATTAATTGAAAAATAGAATAACTTACATTTAAAAACACAGCGATCAGTAGATGTGTAAAGCTTCCGGGTTCGGCCGTCCCCAAGAAGCGTTGGCACCTGACTCCTCCTACCCTGACGCGTTGCGTCACACCACGTGACTTTATCAAAGGGATCCCCTTTGCCCATTACCTGCGCTTCTTTTGGTGAAGGTGGAAGCTCCGTCGGCCCACTTTCCGCTAACTGGGGAAGTTGCTGTGGGAAGTGTCCAGGTCCCCCTCGCTCTGTGTGGCCAGCGTGAGGCTCAAGGCTGGGCTGCATGATGGGTGACATAATTTTCGGCAGGGGTGGGCACTTCCTTCGGACCCGCGTCTTCTGGTTCTGGCGCGGGACATGAAAACAAGCAACGTGATGGCTTGTGCGGGCCCTGCATTGCTGTAGTGAAAGCAGAAAATGGCTCAAGGTAGTGGACCACTGTTCCCGAGGGAAATGTCGGAGGCAGAGGCATCCTGATCTGCTCCTAGTGATGGCAGCACCAGTCACTCTAAGGTAAGAGGAACCCTGGGGTGGTGTTTCCTTACCATATTCCCGTTAGTGTGTTCCCTGCTTCTGGGACCCTGGAGGTGGTTGGTCCTGGGGGGGATGCACTCCTGGTGTTGTTCTGTTTTGCGCTGGCAGGCAGGCATTTATTGTTTTTCCCTTAGGGGTCTTTTTCTCTTTCTTTTCAGGGCAAAGCCACAGAGAAGTCTAAATCCCCACACAGCTCCAAGAGAAAGTGTCCCTCATGCAGGTCCACTCCACAGTGGGTGATTCCTGGACTAAGGTGCTTTGTAAAGAGTGCATTGAGGGCTTAGTAAAGGAGCATTCAGCAGAGCATGGTACGGACTTGATAGCATCCGTTAAGGAGCTTTCTAGCATCTTTCAAGTTCAAATGCCGGCGGACAAGGTTTAATGCTCTGCTGTGCTGGCAGAGGAATAACCTGTTAAGACGCTGTTTTCGAGTTTCCAGCTTCCGCAACCCCGGGTTAATACTCTGCCTGCGCAGCAGAGCATTAAACCTTGCCTGCCGGCAGTTACCTCCACCAGTGGAGGGTTGCCAGGGGGCACCAGAGAGGTACTAGAGAAAGATCCCGATGGGTCCTCAGCTTCCCTAGGGGAGTCAGAAGGAGAGGGTGTGGATGGCGAATCGTTACTCTAAGCCTCTCGTTACAAGCTCTTCCTGGAGGAAGTGGAGGATCTCCTGGGAGCCATCCATACCTTGGGGATCCAGGAATGGAAAAAGTCGCTGTCGCTCCATGACCAAATGTATGAGGGTCTGGGGGAACAGAAGAGGAGGGTCTTTCCAGTCCATGAATTCCTGGTAGAAGCCATTAAAAAAGAATGGCAAGACCCGGAAAGGAAGTCCTTTTTTTCTAGGGCCTTGAAGCGCAGATTTCCCTTTGCGGAGGATGACACTGCAGTCTGGAATAAATCTCCTAGACTGGACTCAGCTTTCTCCCAGGTATCCAGAAAAATGGACTTGGCCTTTGAGGAAATGGGAGTGCTAGCCAACCCTATGGATAAAAGGATGGACTCCCTCTTGAAAAAAACTCCTTAGGAAATCTCAAGCCTGCCATGGCAGTTACGGTATATGTGTCAGCCAATACTCCAACATGGAGTATTGGCTGACGCATATAAAGGCGCATATTGAATCTGGGACCTCGAAGAAAACAATACTGTCTTCTTATCCAATGCTTTTGAGAGGGGTAGCGTACATCGCAGCTGCCTCGGCGGAGTCGGTACGCATGTCAGCAAGGTCTTCTGCCCTGGCCAACTTGACCAGAAGTCTTAAAATTTGGCAGGGGCATAGTGCATCCAAGGTAAAACTCTGCAGGGTACCGCTCACAGGAGATTTGCTGTTTGGTCCAGATTTGGAGGCCATTCTAGATCGGATAGCCAACAAAAAGAAGGCCTTTCCCACTGCAAAAGCATTAGCAAACTGTATAACAGGCCTGTAGCACATGTACAGATGAACACAAGCCAGTACATCTGTTTAAATTTGGGTCAGACACTTGCTCCATTTTCCCTTCAGGACCACACCTATTGGCGGACCACACATGACCCCGATGCTGGGCCTTCTTTATAACTACTCTGTCTCTGTAAATGAACCAGCCTAAACTCGACTGGGTCTTTATGTAGCGCTGGTAGATTTCTAATCTACCGCTTATATGTAAATTTAGTGGGTCATCTGTGCTGTACATAGTTCAAATTTAATCTATGGCTAAATTAGCCTCTGTTCCAGCGTTGGCTGTGTTGCGTGCAGTTCCGCACTGTTGCCTGTAGGTGTCATTGTCACCATAGGTCAGTGTTGGAAAGCAACAAGCTGAAGTATATTGAGTGCTCTTCTTTCTCGGAGACAACTCGGCATAGGTGGTTCGCTGCTGTGCACTCTGGGAGAGGGTACTTAAGGGAAGACGCCATTTTGCTTTCTCTTTCACCTGCTGGCCCTCCTGGCCTAAAGGTATGTGACAGGGAGTTCTACCTCGTGGCCCTCCATGGCTGCGATGCTGCAACCGTGCAGGTAGGCCCAGAAGCCTGTCTGGGGCCTACTGCTAGGGAGATGGTCCTGTGCTGTCTGTCCTGTGGGAAGAAGCCGGACAATTGAGAAGACCCAGGGGAGGAACCGTCTTTGGAGAGGACCGTGCGGAATGCAAGAAAGAGGGGCCTGGTGACTCAATTGGAGGATGCATCTTAACCTAATCTATCGCACAAGTACTGCCGAGTCGGCTTAAAGGTTCTGGTACTGTGTTGCAGTTCATCTAAAACTACTACTACGTCCTGTGGCAGAGGATCATACAGTAAAATTGTTCTCCTCAAGTCTGTGGCAGAGACTTTTTGTTCGTGCTACACTCCGGCTGCTAGGTCAGTGAGAGAAGCCTATCCGGGTGGGCAAAGATTTAATTCTAGACTGAAGGTATATTCATACCCAAGATTTCAAATTCCTTAGTGTGCTAAAGAAAAGGCATTTGAACCTCCCTGCAACTCTTCTTCTACCTCTTTCCTGCTACTTCTTCAAGTTACTTCCTATTAAAGCATTGAAAAAGTACTAAAGTGACTGGTGCCTACATTGTCAGAGACAGAGCTCAACATAAACTCCAAGTTCTGGTATTGGTGAAACTAAAGGTAAAAAGGTGACAGTAACAGCCCGATTTAAATCAGCAGCTCCACCGAGAGTTATTGCTACATTTATATCCAGGAATCTCTGCCAGTATGTCAGGAAGTTGGGATTTCTGTGAGATCTGGGCAGTGGGCACATACTGTACATGTATTCCCATATCTCTTCAACACACCATCCTGCTCTCTTTTCTGCTATTTCTCTAATTTTCTAGGCATGTAGGGGTATTCCAGCCCGTATTCCAGGGCCATTCCCTTTTGTACAGTCCTCCGGCATTCCTCTTCTAGGTAACACGCAATCATTTGGGGCCCTTTGAATCTTGTTATGTATCTCGTTATGGGCCATCATTTGTGTGAGGGTGTGTGGAGAGGGAAGGTCTAGTCTGTGCTCCTTATAACTCTCTCTGCACTTTCGGTTATTTGGGCTGCATACTGTCTTTCCTCCTGCAGATTAGGCTCAGGGAAGGGCACTTGTTTGTGCTCTCTACGATCCTCAGGATTCCCCAAGACCCCTCAGAGAAGATTCAGCCCCACTACATTGAACTGTTCTATCCTGTTTATCTACCAGGCTGACCACCCAGTGAGTTACCCTTCAGCATCTCTGGTACAGTGGCAACAGATAGGTCTACATACACTGCTCCCTCTAGCCCAGTGCCTGTAAGCATATCGCTTAAATAGCTAATAGTCAATGGTCAATAGCATAGCCAATAGTTTTCGATTTTGGCCCCGAGGCAACATGGGAGACAGCGGTTGTTGAAGTCATAGAAAAGATCTCCTGCTTCCAGGTGTCACTAACTATCAGCAGTTTAGTACATAGGCCTATATCTCAGTTCACCCAGTACTTGGTGGCTGAAACATTGTGCAGCAGTAACTCAAACAAGGACTCACCACAGTGCCCCCAGGTACTCTACGCCTTTAGCAGTGTAGTCAGCCTCTTGCAGCTTCCACAGATGACACACAAGAGTTCGGCTCCCAAGACGTAGTCAGTGCAAAACTGCTCATACCCCTGTGTCTGCTAATAACTCTGGTGGTTCTGATGCAACACTCCATTGCCCGGACCGGTTGCCTCTTAATGCTAGGGCTCCTTGGCTTGCCGATCTGCAACCCTCCACCGTGCATGCACTAGTTGAATCAAGCACCAAAGTTCATAATTTATACAGAGCACCTGCACGTGCACAGTCGGCAAAATTCAATGGAACTTTTCATTGTTCTACCATTTTTGTTGGCATTTTTGTTAGCTGAAAAAGCATTTTATATGGTATGTATATTTGTCTATCACATGAAATAGTGTTCATGACAAGCGCGGCTGATTAGTGAATGATAGCAAGAAATATACAGCTAAATTTAAAAATATATATTTCTTTCTATATCACAGAGCAGCCATATACATTGCTACCTGGGTTATGCGCCACCTATAGGTGAATGGACACTGGTAAAATAACCAAAAACAGGAAGTGATCCCCTGTATAACCCCTCACTTACAGGAAGTACTCCAGTTTTTTTACCAGTGTCTAAAATGGTGGATGGTCATTTGTTGAGCTCTTTGTGAGTTTCCATGCTGTAATCCCACACAGGTTCTTAAAAATCAAGGGACAGCATTTCCAGATCGGATACATTTCAAAAAGCTACTATGCTAAGATAAATGGTACCTGAGCCTCGTAAAGAAGATTAAAGGATCATCAAGGTTTTGCCTGTAATGCAACCTTCGGGGCCTGGACCCTGCATAGTGGAAACCTGGACACCACAGCACTAAGGCATTCCTGCAGGGTGCTGTACAGGTCTAAGGGAGTGGACCCTCATGCTAAAAGGGTACCCAGTCCTTGAAGTTCCGTATGACAGAACCCACTGTGATGGGTGAAGGCTGGCCCTCTGGCTTGGGCTATTGTCCTGCGGCGGGAGTTGTAAGTGGCCCTGTGAAAAAAAACAGGGTTCAATTATTATATATTCCCCTGCAACCGTAGTATCTAGCCTGACATGTTTTGAAAAAAAAAAAACAAAAAAAAGTTTTCCTCGCTATGCTTGTTTTGCCCTCTAGAGGGTATGGGTCTGCTGCTCTGTTTCTCTTCCCAGAACTGCACAAGCCGTGGGAAGCTTTTTAAAAAAAAAATAAAAAGTTTTGCTTGCAATACATTTTTTTGCCCACTAGAGGGCATAGGTGTGCTGCTCCCCGAAAGACCAGATGACACCGGGCAATCTGAGCCACTGCATCTATCCGGCGTTGTGCCTGCTACCAATGCATCTACCTCCGAGTTTATTACTAAAGAGGACCTGGTATTAGCTTTGGCTGGTTTAGAGGGCAAGATTGCCGGAATGATCGCTTTTGTCACACAAAGTGGCAGGAAGCATGACAGGTCCCCTTCTCCTATTTCTCCTATATTGGAGCAAGACTGGGTTGACAAGGTAGAAGAGGTAATGGCCGGTCAAGCAATTGATATCTAAACAGAGGAATCTCCCTCAAGTGATTCCGAGCCTTAAGAGGCTCAGATTATATCAGCCTCTCAATCACAAAAGCTTCTCATCCGTCCTCTTGTACATATGGCCCGTAAGCTTTTAAGTTACCTCCAGTGGAGCCTGGTCCCGAAACACCATGTTCCTCCCTGGATTCTTTAAAACCACAGCAGGGTACACAGGTGTTTCCCTTTCACTCACTCTTGAAGCAGGTGGTATATTCCGACTGGGAGCACCCAGACAGGATATTTGTGCCTACAATGAGGTTTTCTCTGTTATATTCTATGGAGGAAAGCTTTACCAAGAAGTGGAGTATACCGGTTGTGGATGCAGAGGTTTCCTCCCTGAGCAAGACCTTAACGTGTCCAGTGGATAATGCACAGGTCTTTAAGGATCCTGCGGATAAGAAGCTGGAAGCCTTGTTAAAGGCATCCCTAGACCTGACCGGAGGATTCTGTTCAGGATGGAGCAGATCTACCCCAGGCTCTTTGCTTTGCTATAGATGCCCTTAAAGACTCCATGCAGCAGATCTCCCGCATTTTGTCTGTGCACATGCGCAGAATTTTATGGCTAAAAAGCTGGTCAGCAGAGCTTCCTTCTAAGAGGATGCTAGTTGGTTTTCCTTTTCATGGAGAACGTTTATTAGGGGATGATCTTGATAAGTGCATCCAAAAGATATCTGGAGGAAAGAGTTCCCTCCTTCCTGTGAAAAAGGTAGCTACACGGCCCTCTTTTAAGGTGCCAAATGCCAATTCCTCAGGTTTTTCAGGCACTAGGCAATTCCGACAACACCAGGGATCTACTGCCAAAGGTAAACAGCAGGGCCAGGGCCAAAAGAGGCCATGGTCCAAAAGTCCGCTAATACTGGCACCAAACCTTCCTTGTGAAGGGATGCCCCCCCTCCTGCGAGTGGGGGGAAGTTTGCTGCAGTTTGAGGGATTGTGGGGAACGCTAATTCAGGACAAGTGGGTCATCTCCACAGTGTCTCAGCGGTACAAGCTGGAATTACACTGTAACCCTCCTCAAAGATTTGTGAGGTCCAGCGTTCCCACTGACCTTTCAAGAAAGGGCTTATTACTCCAAGCACTAGACTGTTTAAGGGGTCAGGTGTTGATCATGGAGGTCCCAGTTCTCGAAAAGGGCAACAGGGTTTTATTCAAATCTGTTCACGGTTCCGAAGTCAAATGGCAACATAAGACCAATTCTGGATCTAAGAGTACTGAACTGTTATCTCTCAGTGCGGCCCTTTCGAATGGAATCAGTCCCCTCTGTCGTGACCTCTCTCCAAGAAGGAGATTTTCTGGCATCCATAGATATCAGGGATGCATACCTGCAGGTGCCAATTTTTCAACCTTATCAAAGGCTTTTGCTCTTTGTCATAGAGGAACAACATTTTCAGTTTCTGGCTCTGCCCTTTGGGTTCGCAACCACACCCCGGGTCTTCACAAAGATCCTAGCATAGTTACATAGTTACATAGTAGGTGAGGTTGAAAAAAGACACAAGTCCATCAAATCTATGTGTGTGTTTATATGTCATCATTACATTGTATATCCCTGTATGTTGCGGTCATTCAGGTGCTTATCTAATAGTTTTTTGAAACTATCAATGCTTCCCGCTGAGACCACCACCTGTAGAAGGGAATTCCACATCCTTGCCGCTCTTATAGTAAAGAACTCTCTACGTAGTTTAAGGTTAAACCTCTTTTCTTCTAATTTTAATGAGTGGCCACGTGTCTTGTTAAACTCCCTTCCGCGAAAAAGTTCTATCCCTATTGTGGGATCACCAGGTATTTATAAATTCAAATCATATCCCCTCTCAAGCGTCTCTTCTCCAGAGAGAATAAGTTCAGTGCTCGCAATCTTTCCTCATAACCAATATCCACCAGACCCTTTATTAGCTTAGTTACCCTTCTTTGTACTCGCTCTATTTCCAGTACATCCATCCTGAGAACTGGTGCCCAGAACTGGACAGCATATTCTAGGTGCCTCCAGACCAGAGTCTTCTAGAGCGGGAGAATTATCATTTTATCTCTGGAGTTGATCCCCTTTTTAATGCATGCTGCCAATATTGTGTTTGCTTTGTTAGCAGCAGCTTGGCATTGCATGCCATTGCTGAGCCTCTCATCTACTAGGACCCCCACCTTCTTTGCCATCCTAGATTCCCCCAGAGGTCCCCCCCCCCCCAAGTTTATAGATTGCATTCATATTTTTGCCACCCAAATGCATTATTTTACATTTTTCTGCATTAAACCTCATTTACCTTGTAGTTGCCCACCCCATTAATTTGTTCAGATCTTTTTGCAAGGTTTCCACATCCTGTGGAGAAGTTATTGTCCTGCTTAGCTTAGTATTGTCCGCAAATACAGAGATTGAACTGTTTACCCCATCCTCCAGGTCGTTTATGAACAAAATAAATAGGATTGGTCCCAGTACAGAACCCTGAGGGACCCCACTACCCACCTCTGACCATTCCGAGCACCGGTACTGGGTCTTCTAGGATCTCGAGGAATCTCAAATTCAGGCTACTTAGACTATCTCCTACTCAGGGATCAATCGCTGCAAGTTTTGATAAGGAACGTGATCTCTACGGTCCAATTCCTGGAACATCTCGGATGGATCAAAAAATTCAGAGAAATCGGCCCTAAAACCAGTTTAAAGTCTGGAATACTTAGGCCTTATCATGGACACAGTCCAGGCAAGAGTGTTCTTGCCTCCAAGAAGGGTCGAGACCCTAAAGGATCAGGTTCGGCAGGTAAGCCGAAAGAGATGCCCATCTGTCCAACTCTGTATGAGTCTCCTGAGAAGGATGGTTTCCTCATTCGAGACAATTCCATATGCCCAGTTCCATTCCAGGGCATTGCAGAAGAACATTCTGTCTGCATGGAGCAGGAAGATGCAGGCTTTGGATTCCTGCATGATCATAACCCCCAAGGCTCTAGGAAGTCTTGCCTAGTGGTTTGTAGACCAGAATATGGTCTTTTCTTCCACTGTTTCGGAAGGTAGTGACCACAGATGCCAGTCTTTCCGGCTGGGGCTCAGTCATGGAGAGTTCCACAGTCCAAGGGAAATGGACTCTGAAAGAACAGGGATTGCCCATCAATGTGCTAGAGTTGCGGGCAATACGCCTCGCGCTGAATTATTTGACGTCAAAGTTACAGGGTCACCCGGTAAGGGTGCAAACCGACAATGCCATGACTGTGGCCTATGTCAACCATCAGGGTGGCACCAAGAGTCATCTGGCCCATATGGAGGTCAGTCATGTGTTATCCTGGGCAGAAAGGCATGTGCCAGTGCTGTCTGCCATCCACATTCTAGGGGTAGAGAACTGGAAAGCGGACTATCTCAGCCTCCAACAGATACATCCAGGAGATTGGTCTCTGCACCCACAGGTGTTCATGCAGATTTGCCAGCGGTGGGGTACACCAGATGTAGACCTGCTGGTATCCAGGTTCAACTGCAAGATTCAGCAGTTTGTATCCAGAGCAAGAGATCTACTTGTGATCAGGATAGATGCTCTGGTAGTTCCCTGGACTCAGTTCAATTTGATTTATGCATTCCCCCCGATTCCTCTTCTGCCACATCTTTTGCGCAGGATCCGAGAGGGGATGATATCAGTCATTCTGGTAGCTTCGGACTGGACCAGGAGGGCCTGGTATCCGGAGGTAGTGAGATTAGCAGTAGGCAAGTCATGGACGCTTTCGCTCCGACTCGATCTACTGTCACAGGGGCCTATATTACACTCGCTGAATTTGATGCCGTGGCTATTGAAGCCAGGGTGCTAGAAGATCGTGGTATCTCAGGACCAGTGGTAACTACATTGGTGAATGCCAGAAAGGCAGTCACCAGGAAGGTTTATCACAGGGTTTGGAAGGCTTACATTGCGTGGTGTGAGGCTAGAAGTTGGCATCCTCGCAGATATTTGGTAGAGATAATTATCTCTTTTCTTCAGTCAGGCTTAGATAAAAAAATTAGCCTGGACAACAATTAAAGGGCAGGTTTCCGCCTTATCAGTGTACTTCCAGAAGCCTTTGGCTTCACCTTCCCTGGTCCGGACTTTTCTTCAGGGAGTGACTCACTTATTGCCTCCCGTTAAATCACCTCTTTGGCCTTGGGATTTGAATTTTGTTTGTGCTACAGGAGCAGCCTTTTGAACCAATCAACGATGTTTCATTAGTTCTTTTGACACAGAAGTTGGCTTTTCTTTTTGAAGTTACTTCGGCTAGAAGGGTCTCCGAATTGGCGGCCCTTTCCTGTAAGGACCCGTATTTTATTTTGCACCATGATAAAGTGGTGCTATGTCCTGTTCCGTCCTTTTTGCCTAAGGTAGTTTCTGAATTTCATTTAAATCAGGACATTGTCCTAACTTCTTTTTTCTCTCAGCCTGGCTCGCCAGAAGAGAAGCAGTTGCACTTTTTGGATGTGGTGCAGGTGGTCAGAGTCTACCTGGAAAGGTCTGCAAGCATCAGAAGTTCTGATGCCTTTTTTGTTTTGCCAGAAGGCCCCAAGAAGGGTCAAGTGGCTTCTAAGGTGTCCATTTCACTTTGTAATCGTCAGTTAATTACTCAGGCCTATGGCCTGAAAGGTAAAGCTCCTCACTTTGGTGTGAGAGCTCGTTCTACCAAGGCCACTACTTGGTCTTCGGTACATACGTTAACAAGATTTTATTAGGTGGATGTTAAGGCAGCAGAGGACTTTTAGCTGTAGTGTCTTGTTTGCTGCTGTATAAATCTGATGTTTTTTTTTCATACAGTGTGTCTCCCTCCCCTCAAGGCTATTGCTCTGGGACGTCCCAGGTAGTAATGTATATGGCTGCTATGTGTCCCGTGATGTACGAGAAAGAAAATTGGATTTTTTTCTTCATACTTACCTGTAAAAGTCATTTTTTTGAGTACATCAGGGACACAGGCCCCTCCCCTCTCTTTTTAGGAGTTCTTTGATAGCTACAAAACTGGAGTACTTCCTGTAAGTGAGGGGTTATATAGGGAATCGCTTTCTGTTTTTGGTTATTCTACCAGTGTCCATTCACCTTTTGGTGGCGCATAACCCAGGTAGTAATATATATGACTACTCTGTGTCCCATGATGTACTCAAAGAAATGGATTTTACGGGTAAGTATGAAGAAAAAATCTTTTTTTTTTACTATTTTGGGACAGTTTTTCTTTAAGAGAAAAAAAGGGGCATATCCATTACCATTTACCATTTAATGAAAAAATTGTGTTGAGGCATCAACATTTGTTTTATCCTTAGTCACCAACAAAAATCCAAAGAAAAAATATAGTATTGGGAAAAGAAATAGACTGTGTTGCACACATAATCAACCTATGTCTATGGGGACATGTACTGATCAGGGACGTGCAGTCAAAGGAGGCAGGTGAGGTAGAGCCATGAATATTAAAAAAAAAAAAAATCGAGCTTCGAGGGTCGTAGCTCAGCGACCTAAGGTCACAGAGACCCCAAAGCCTAAGTCCTACCCCACCACTGGTAAAAATTTGGGGCTCCCATGACCTATTGTTCCGGTGATACGGGGGCTCCTTGCGCAGCCTGTCAGAAGCTACATACAGAACGGCCAGTTTAAATACAAGCTGACTCACTCTGTTTGCAGCAGACTGAGAGGTTGAGCTCACAGTGCCTCTCCTCACTTCTTGTCAGTGGCACTGAGCTCAATGGAAAGCTTGGAGAAAGCTTGGACCAATGGTAAAGTACCATTAGCCCCAGCTGTCCAATAAAAATGCTGCAGTGGAGGCACACCTCTCACCGCAGTGTCCTAGAAGGGGGCATGTGTCTAAGAGACACATGCTGCCTTTCAGCCCAGCCCATGGGTTTATGGTTATAAGATTTAGCCATAATCACCTGTTTTTCTCACACAGTGAAGAGGGAGAATGAGAATCTGCAGCAGCTGAAAAGGTACAAGCTAAATCATATATTCTTATGCTATATGTTATAAGATAATAATTTATTATTTATCTATTTACTGTGAAATTACTGGTTGGAGGTTATAACTTAAAACTTCAGTAATTTGTCCGTGAAGCTACCTGCTTGAGTACAGTTTTTGAAAATATAGTAAATTACCTTTAAAATATTATATAATAATTATTTGTATATTGCTTATGTATGGTAATTAACCCCTTGCCACCCAGGCCAATTCTGACACTTCTCTCCTACATGTAATAATCATTTTTTTTTGCTAGAAAATTACTCAGAAGAACCACCAAACATTATATAACTTGTTTTAGCAGACACCCTAGGGAATAAAATGGTGGTCATTGCAACTTTTTTTGTTACACAGTATTTGCGCAGCAATTTTTAAAACACATTTTTTTTGGAAAGAAACTCATGAATAAAAAAACAAAACAAAAAAAAAAACACTAAAGTTAGCGCGATTTTTTTGTATACTATGAAAATGATGTTACGTCAAGTAAATAGATACCTAACATGTCATGCTTTAAAATTGCACACATTTATACTTAAAAATCTCCATAGGTGAAGCTTTAAAAATGTTTACAGGTTACATGTTTAGAGTTACAGAGGAGATCTAGTGCTAGAATAATTTTTCTAGCTCTAACGTATGTAACCTGTGTGTATCTGGCTCTGATACTAGCCAGTGCCTCACCAGCCACTGACCTCAACGCACGTCCCTGGTACTGATTGCTAAGAAGGTATTAGCCGTGCTCCAGACCTTCTCAGGAAATTCTTTTGCCATCTGGATCCTTTTCTAGATTCCTATTCATCAAACCGCTGGCTGAACCTGTATCCAAAATAATATTTGTGCGCTGGTCTATTACTGTGCTTGGATATGTGGTCTGCTACCTTTCTCCCTCTCAAGATGACATATTCAGGACAAAGCTGGGGCCAGACATCACTTTTGTTTAAAAAAAGGTGCATCTGACATTTCCTTTGCTACTTTTTGTAGTTCTATGAAAAGAGGAGCATATAATGTAACATCAGATGTTTTTTTTTTTTACTACTGTCACCTTATCTGATCCAGGGTTTTGCTGTTCTTTCTTTTGAAATGCCTTTTTATCATTGGTAATGATTAGTAAGTGAAAGGATGATATTGGTAGCCAATTTGCATTCCTTAATTACATGTCTTGTATTTCCACATTTACAGAATCTACCTCCATTCCACTCACTTCAATCTTACATATCTCAGAGATTCTTTTGTGAGGCCTATTGCCACGATTGGCCTCCAGAATCCAGTCCCTTAATATATTTATATATCTTTGGCGTGAACTGATGTTTGGTAAAAAGTTTTAGTATGGTAATCGGCAAATAACAGCACCTATTGGGCATGGAGTACAAAAACTACTGTCATCAGGAGACATATCAGGACAATTGTACGTAATTTTCTAAATAAATATTTACAGTAAAGGACTGGATCATCATTCTGCTAAAGTTGGCATTTTCATTATTTTGTACTTCTAGTACCTCTTCCTCCCACTATGTACTGTAATTCCATCATTTCATCTACTGAGTTTTTCACAATTTGAGGTAAGCTCAGCAGGTAGCCCTCTGTGACTACCGGCTGGTAGGTGCAGTTCTTCACACAGCTGCAATGGGAGCCATGCATGAAGGAGTGCAGAGGCATCCCTACTGGCCAAATTTACTAAGTCACTGTGGCTTTCAGTCTGTTAGAGAGGCATACGGGTAATGCTCTAGGGTCAAATATCTGGCACAAATTTGTCCATCTTGTATGGAGAGTGCTGTGGATTGGGTGTTATTATTACTCTGCACAGTTCCTAGTCTCTGTCCAATCACTTCTGACACAAGAAAAAATAAAGAACTACTTTAATTTGGTTACTCTAGGTGAGTGCCGTCTCTCCCCCGCCCCATGTATGTTGTAGAGTCGTGAGTGTGAGGAGGCTGCTCCTCGCCACTGCTGACAGGAGTGGCTGTGCAGCAATGAAACCTTGTGTCTGTGTATGTGTGCAGACTCAAATCCCCCTGCTCACCCCCTTCCAGGATCTGTGAAAGTACAGGCTCTGTATAACTCCCTGTTCACTCTCTGTTCTCCACCCCCTCCTGGTAGTAAACTCAGATCCAATCAGCAGCAGGGGGATGGATACCTCTAACACAAAGGACACTGGGACTTGTAGTTTTCCTAGGGAAAAACCACAATACAAGTTAATAGAGATAAATGGCTGCAGAACTGCAATGTCCAGGATTCCATGCACTATAGAGGTGGAAAGACTGGGCTGTTTTACCAGGTGAAAGAGAGACACTGGGGGTCTTTTGCAGAGGGGAGCTGTGCTGAGAGGGCCTGCAATGGGAAGTCTCACAGCTGTACCAGATAGAGAGAGCCACACAGAGGGGATTTGCTGCCTGATCCTGTCTGCATACTTCAGAGGGAAGACAGAGGTGCTGCAGAGGCTGTGAGTGCTTGTCAGAGACTGAGCCACATGGGTGATCCAGTATTTAGAGACTGAGCCAACTGGAACTGCTAACCACCAGGTGTGTGGAGCTGAACCTGTCACCTGCCAGGTGTGGAGAGAGGAGATACGGCTTTAAACCACTTGCTACACTCAGTTCCACATAGACTGCTCATTACTTAGCAGCCATGCAGCTATACACCACCTACTCTTAAAGAGACAGACTCTTGAGCACCGCTGACAGATAGGCCCCACTGCAAGCCAGGCAACACAAGAGTTAAGATGCCAGGTACTTCTAGGGTTACCCACTCCAAAACATTTGCTGATACCCATATCTGGGGTATCACCAGTGGTGTATTTAGGTTTTGTGCTGCCCTAGGCCTGACTAAACTTGTGCACCCCCTAATTTAAATATGACCCACCCCTTCCTGTCAATATCAGGCCCCTTCCTGTTTAAGACCCACCCTGTCATCTGTAAACCACACCCCTTCTGCTTTAGGCTCCGCCTTTTCCTCTTAGAGCCCCACCTCTTCCTCTCTGTACATTAAAAGTGGGTACCAAGTGCAGCCTCATCAGTGCCCATCAGCGCAGCCTCACGAGTGCCCATCAGCGCAGCCTGATTAGTGCCCATCAATGCAGCTTCACCAGTGCCCATCAATGCAGCCTCAAGAGTGCACATCAATGCAGCATCACCAGTGCCCATTAAAGCAGCCTCACCAGTGCCCATCAAAGCAGCCTCATCAGTGCCCATCAATGCAGCTTCACCAGTGCCCAGCAGCGCAGCCTCATCAGTGCCCATCAATGCAGCATCACCAGTGCCCATTAATGCAGCCTTACCAGTGCCCATTAATGCAGCCTTACCAGTGCCCATCAGCGTAGCCTCACCAGTGCCCATCAATGCAGCCTCACCAGTGTCCATCAGTACAATCTCATCAGTACCCAATAAGGGTCTCCAATTGCATTCTAATCATACCAAATTTTGTGAGCAGACTGCAGTTCCTCTTTAAGCACCTGTTCACATCGGGCCGATTTGGCATGCGATTTAACATGTCAAATCGGCAGCTATTGCTGGCAATGGCACCGTCCGAATTTGTGCAACGCCGATTTTTAGCGACGCCACACCGATTCCCAAAAGTAGTTTCTGTACTACCTTACTGGCTTCTTCCCTCTCTCCATCTCCTTCAAGTCCACATGAGTTGACTCATCCAGGTGACATTGTTTTGCGATTTGTATAGACATCTGTGCAGGAACCCGCACAGATGTCTGTCAAATCGCCCCCGAAGTCGGATTACATTGATAGTTTGAAATTGTGCGAGTTCAGCTGAACTCACATGAATTCTAACCCATATCAGTGTGAACCTGGGCTAAATGAACCTGGGCTAAATGTAGTCAGCAGGATGGGTAATAAAATCCAGACTGGTCTACGATCAGAAATGACACTTTTCTTCATATGCCAGAAGGCAGCATACAAGTAGCTATGAAAGGTTACCACATATACAAGCAGACACCAGTTGTTAAATGCCATTGATTCCAGAAGTACCAGCCTGCAGATATTGAGCTGTAAAGAGTTAACCATATATGTAAGTAGCAGTGTACATGTGTCCATTGATGCAGCGAAGAAAAGCACATTCCTCTCCTAGCACCAAGGACACAGAGGGTTAATTATCATAGAGTTGTCCCTATTTCAGATAACAGGGGGATAGGAGAAACAAAGTGAAAGCTGGAGCACAGATAAGCTGTGGGGTTTGTAAGGAGAGACGTGAAGAGAATTGGCATCTTAGTTACTCTCACCCCCTCCAGGATATGCAGAATGTAGCTGCCAGCCACATTCCAACAGACCCTGAAGGCTCCATGTGCACCTGTCCTGGAATCACAACACATGGCTGACCAGTTCTCTCTCTCTGCTCTCTTGTCTGTATGGAGGGGAGGGGGGAACTGTCACCACACACTCTGCTCTATGAGAGACGCTGCAGCCAGCAAACTTGGCAGTGAGTGGACTGACTCCAGAGGAGGGGGGGGGCTTTTTTTAATTGGGCAGGGGGTTGCCCCCCCCCCCGAAAAGTGCTGCCCTAGGCCTAGGCCTTGTCTGCCTAGGCCAAAATACAGCACTGGGTATCACTATAGTGTAAATTCAAGAACATTATTAGTGAGTTAATTGGGTCTGCATGATGCCAGGTTCTGCACTGTTTACCTGCTTTGATATTATACACTTACTTAAATTTTCATCTGGCAGCCTTTGGTCTTATTTTTTTTTTTCATTATTAGATATCTGAGTTAGAACAGAGGACCCATCGTCACCAGGGGTAGCGCTAGAGCAGCCAAATATACTGACTGCTCTTCCTGCAGAATTCTGTCTTTTTGCCCTTGTTTCATACCAGTATAGATCTCTTTATTAACACAATAATAGCTGCACACTTTACCCATAATGTGTGCTTTAAAAGACAAAAAGGCATTATCTTTCTGAGTCAGCTGAGCTTTGGAATCATGTAATTCTTTCCTAATATAACATTCTTGTTCCCAAGCTCCCTATGTTATATAGAGACTATACATCATTCTCTCAGTTTACATCTCTTTTAACACTCATTCAACCATTCTACCAACGCATAAGTCTCCAATATTAGCTAGTCAACCCCATCTCTCAGGTCATCACATTCACAAACCTTAGTAACCTCACACTGACAGCTATCACTAAAATATTCTTACTAACATTTTCTATTTGTTACCTTAGCCGCGCTTTTTCAGCACACCACTGCAGCTCCTTTTGCTTAGCGGCTTCTCTCATTCTCAGCAACATGCTCAAAACATTTGTCATTCTTGCTTTCTTTCCTTTTTATTTTTAGATGAAAGTTTATTTTGAATGCTTTTATTTTGAACACCACATTGCTTTAGAAACAAATTGATAGGTCAAAGCCTCATCCGCACAGGTTTTAAAGGTATTAGAAGCATATTTTTTAAGAACGCCTCCTATTGTTATTTTAATTACTGACATAATGAAAGTTGCTGATCTTCATTAGGACCTCACATCGTAAGGCAGAGGGAACCTCTGTGGGAGCAGAAAACTATTTCTTCCTCACGTGAAAAAAATATAATAGACAAGTTTTTTCATTAAAAAGATGATTCTTTATTGAAAGAATAAATACAACAAGGAGTACAATAAAAAAATACAAAACAGAAACAATCTGTGACTTGGTAGTGACAGAGGTAAGATTAATGAACATATACCCATAGCAATAGGTGTATACTGTACATATAGAAGTCAGAGCAGCATTGACTATTAGCATGAGAAATTAAACTTACAAGGCACTAGGCCATCGAAAAAAGGGCATCATTACAGTCTATCAAACATACTATAAAAGAGTATGGTGGTAATTACAGCTTTTTCTTGATGGTAAAATGAAAATGTGAGGGGAGTCAGCTAGTTTAGGGTAAGCAGAATGGGTGGGCAATGCACGAATCATAAAGGTTCCAGAGAAGGAGAGGTGGGAACAGCAATTATGAACAGGTGCTTGCTTGTTGTAAGCAGTAATCCTATATTTTAATATTTTTAGTGGGGACATCCTCTATTGAGATAGATACATTTTATTTAGGGTAGAGAAGCATTGGCCTC
Organism: Aquarana catesbeiana; assembly: GCF_042186555.1. Taxonomy (NCBI): domain Eukaryota; kingdom Metazoa; phylum Chordata; class Amphibia; order Anura; family Ranidae; genus Aquarana; species Aquarana catesbeiana. The sequence goes on along the minus strand of NC_133324.1, from coordinate 338,539,941 downwards.
TGTGAGCCAGGCTTGGAACACAGGGGGAACAGCTTGTATCCATTTCTTTGCACTAAGTAAGATTTCATAGAGAAATATAGTCATGAATTTATCTGCTTCAGGGTCAGGAAATATCCCAAGTATGCACTTAGGGGAAGCGGAGATTTCATGGTGTCATGGAGGAACCTTACAATTTGCTTCCAATACCCCTGAATAATTGAGCACATGGAACATAGAGGCCTGCATGTTGAGTGGAACTTAGATATATGAATGGGGGATAGATATGCCCTATGAAATATATATAATTGTGTTAAACAGTCCGACAGCTTGGGAGATACCAGTTTACAACTGTCTAAAGCCTATTCCCAGTCTTCGTCATTCAGTTTAAATCGGCTTCCCAGTGAGATTTAGCCAAGTTTTGGGACTGAGGGTGTAATAAGCATATTGTAAAATTTGGAAATCAGCTATTGTGGTTCAAGACCACATATCACATCTAATAAAGTGATGGATGTCAACAATGGGAGGCTATTGGGGAACTGGGTTTGCAAGGCATGTCTCAACTGTAGGTATCTGAAAAACATAGAATTAGGGAGCGAAAATTCCTCTTTCAATAACTTTAAAGGGTTTAACACCATTTGAGGTGTAGAAATGGCACAGATAATAAACACCCTTAGAGGCCCATATCTCTGTATAAGGGATCATGAGCAGTTCAGGTAGTAGTTTGCTGTACCAAAAGGGGGAAGAGCCATAAATCATGGGAGCATTTGATCTGATTAAGGCCAAGTCCCAGTTTATGTTGCTGCAAAAGGCCAGTGTGATCATCAGCCATAGTGGAGTCTCTCAGTCCACACATCACTGCACACAGAGGGTGTGGAGAAATGAACCCAAAACAGGTGCAGATCCAGGCTTGATACCGTTGTTCATCAGTTTTATCTTATGATACAGGTGGGATAGCTGGGCAGCTAGGTAATACAAGTTGAAATCTGGTACAGCTACACCGCCAAGGTTAGTCGGGTATCTTTTCCCACTTTCTGCTCCAACGTATCTTGGTTTATCCTGTAGATATACAGGGTACATCAGACACCAAGGGATAATCAGCCCTTTTTTGCCAGCAAGAACTGAACAGCTGAACAGGTATAATACTTATAACATATACAAAATAAGAAAACAAAGTAAGACATACAGACATGCACCAAAGATATTGAAACTTTTATACACACCAGTTATATGCACTTGCTCACTGAGCACCAGCACAAATCTGGTTCACAGCAGAGGTGAATGCCTTCAAACCAGTATCTAAAGAGGTCAGGTCTGTACTTATTTAACGTATAAAAACTCAAGACGAATTAGACCAGGATTTGGGGCCTACACAGATTGTTCCATGCCCCAACCTCTGGAATGCCAAATTAAATAATTAGTCTATCTTGTCAGTATAACTAGAAGCAAAATGTATTTTTAAGTTTTGAATAGAGTAGAGAGGACTTGGAAAAAATGCCAGTTTTTATTGATGTTCTTGTCCCAGTTAGGGAGATTCACCCTCTCGATTTGTTCCATGCCATCATCACCAAGAGTGAAAGTAAAAAAGCTAATGCCACATTTTTGGTAGTCGCCAGAATAGGAATAGAAGAGAAATCTTCCAATGTGGACATTAGTTTTGTTGACATTGGCAAGAACTTGAGATTCCTTCTCTTTGGAGGGATTTTCTCTTACATCCTGCTTTGACTATGGGACAGTAAATGAAAGGAAATGTCCCTAAAGGGACACAGATGGCAAAAAAAACTGACAGGGGTCATACTCTCCCTTACTCTATTCAAAATGAAAAAAACATTTTTTTTTTTTCCCTTTAGTTCTATTTTAAGTTAATCTGTTAGAGCTTTGATAATTATAATGAGACTAATAATAATAGTATTAATAATAATACGGTGCTAGAAGAAGCAAAGGCGTTGTTTAACTACAAAGAAAGGATAATCACTAATAAGTACATAAAGAAATCTAAATAAAAAATAAATCTAACATTACACAGAAAGGCTGTCCTCTTAAGCTCTGTATCCTGGTTGGGGCTCAGAGATTTGGCAGATTGCACTTTTTATATTACACAAGCATACTAAAGCAACACCCCTCACTCGACTGGAGAGTCCTCTGTCCAATCCGCATTCTTAACAGGATTCTGCCATGATCATTAACATCCTCTAGTGCATGGACCGCTAAGCAGATGTTATCCTCCTGAAGATGTTTTAATGCAAATACACCTCCCCATAAACCACTGCAGGTTGCTATGCATAGAACCTTTTTCTCAAGAGATGTGATCTTCATTTATGACCCCTTCTCCTCTGCCATACCTTCTGTGGAGTGATCCTGTTGTAATGGTTTTTAAGATGGCATTCAACAGTGACATGAGATGGCTTATTATGGCTCCAGAGTAATCAGGAAATTATATATATACAGTATCTCACAAAAGTGGGTACATCCCCCATATTTTTGTAAATATTTTATTATATCTTTTCATGTGACAACACTGAAGAAATGACAGGTCCCACACTGATCAGAAGTTCATATATTGTACATGAGCACATTTTCTTTGTAATGGATTGGGCCTTTGAAATTTTGTTGCCATTTGTACTGATTATGATGTCTGAATAGAGTGGGGGACAGGTTAACAAATGCATACAGTATCTCACAAACGTGAGTACACCCCTCACATTTCTGTAAATATTTTATTATATCTTTTCATGTGACAACACTGAAGAAATTACACTTTGCTACAATGTAAAGTAGTGAGTGTACAGCTTGTATAACAGTGTAAATTTGCTGTCCCTTCAAAATAACTCAACACACAGCCATTAATGTCTAAACCGCTGGCAACAAGTACACCCCTAATGCCGCGTACACACGGGTGGACTTTTCGACCGGACTGGTCCGACGGTCTATCCAACGGACTTTCGGGGGACTTCTGACGGACTTTCCCAACGAACGGACTTGCCTACACACGTTCACACCAAAGTCCGACAGATTCGTATGTGATGACATACGACTGGACTAAAATAAGGAAGTTGATAGCCAGTAGCCAATAGCTGCCCTAGTGTTGGTTTTTGTCCGTTGGACTAGCGTACAGATGAGCGGACTTTTTGACCAGACTCGAGTCCGTCGGAAAGATTTGAAACATGTTCCAAATCTAAAGTCCGTCAGATTTTTGACTGAAAAAGTCTGCTGCAGGTCCGATGAAGCCCACACACGGTCGAATTGTCTGCCGGACTCAGTCTGTCAGACCAGTCCAGTCGAAAAGTCCTCTCGTGTGTACGCGGTATAAGTGAAAATGTCCAAATGGCGTCAGTACTCCAGGTGTAAGGGGAACTGATTGAAGGATATTTGTACCAAATGTAAAGTGCTTTTTTAACCACTTAAAAACTGAGCCTCTTTTTGAGATTTGTTGTAAAGGTTTTTTTGCTAGAAAATTACTTAGAACCCCCAAACATTATACATTTTTTTTCCTAACACGCTAGAGAATAAAATGGCGGTCATTGCAATACTTACAAGCGCACTTTTTTTGGAAAAAATACACTTTTTTGAATTAAAAAATAAGACAACAGTAAAGTTAGCCCAGTTTTTTTTTATACTGTGAAAGATAATGTTACGCCAGGTAAATTGATACCCAACATGTCACGCTTCAAAATTACGCCCGCTCATGGAATGGCGACAAACTTTTACCCTTAAAAATCTCCATAGGCGACGTTTAAAAAATTCTAAAGGTTGCATGTTTTGAGTTACAGAGGAGGTCTAGGGCTAGAATTATTGCACTCGCACTTACACTCGCGGCGATACCTCACATGTGTGGTTTGAACACCGTTTTCATATGTGGGCGCTACTCACCTATGCGTTCACTTCTGCAAGCGAGCTCGGCGGGACGGGGCGCATTTTTAAAAAAAAATTTCTTATTTATTTTACCTTTTATGTTTTACTTTTACACTGTTCTTTAAAAAAAAACAAATTGTGTCACTTTTATTCCTATTACAAGGAATGTAAACAGAATAATGTAATGTAATAGAAAAAAAATGACAGGACTTCTTAAATATCAGATCTGGGGACAAAAAGACCTCAGATCTTATATTTACATTAAAATGCAAAAAAAAAAAAAGCCCTTTTAAGAACTATGGGCGGAAGTGACGTTTTGACGTCGCTTCCGCCCTGCAATGGTATGGAGACGGGTGGGGGCCATCTTCTCCTCACTCATCTCCATACCCAGCAAGGGAGAAGATCCGGTAAGCGGCGGAGGGCACTGGAGCGCAGCGGGAGGGGGGGGCCTCTCCCGCTGCCGATAAAAGTGATTTTGAGGCGAATCCGCTGCAGAGACCACTATTATCGGAAAGTGGACCACCGGCCGAAGAAGAGGTTACCAGGGTTATGGCAGCTAGCTGCTGCCATAACAACGATATTCCTCTTCAAAGTTAGACGTATATCGGCGTGCGGCGGTCCGTAAGTGGTTAATGCCATGAAGGGGTGGTGATCACAAATGCTCTTCCTCTCTTCCTGCCATATTTATCCCTTTCACTATTCTTTGTCCTATCTTTATTGTTCTTATTGTGCTAACTGATTATAACGTATTAGTTAGTGTATCTAAATCTACTAATACATCTAACACTCCCTCACCCCAGACTAACAATGCTGCTGTCCAAAGGTGCCCCTGTGCTCCTTCATCCAGAGTGGGAGCACTCTAATACAAAAGGTGTGTTACTGGCCAGATCACCAGATGAAAACAGAGGGAAAAAAGCCTCATGTCGCGTACACACGCCCAGACTTTCCATCAGAATAGACTCCGACGGACTTTCCGACAGAGTTCCGCTGAAACGGACTTGTCTACACACGATCACACCAAATTCCGGTCGTTTAGAACGTGATGACGTACGACGGGACTAGAAAAAGGAAGTTCAAAAGCCAGTAGCCAATAGCTGCCCTTGCGTCGTTTTTGGTCCGTCGGAATAGCATACAGGCAAGCGGTTTTCCCATTAGGAATTGATTCCGTCGGAAAGATTTGAAACATGTTCTATTTCTAGGTCCGTCAGAATTTTAGAAAGAATAAGTCCGATGAAGCCCACACACGATCGGAATGTCCGATGAAATTATTCCGTCGGACCTTTTCTGCCGGAAAGTCCGGTCGTGTGTAAGCAGCATTGGAAAAAAAGAAAATAAATGCAGCCACCACATCTAATTATATGCAAGCTGTAAAATATTACATTTTCGGTTTTATGTTTAATACCACTTTAACCAGTATGCGTATATATATATATATACAGACACACACACTATATTACCAAAAGTATTGTGACGCCTGCCTTTACACGCACATGAACTTTAATCGCATCCCAGTCTTATAATGCTATGTACATACGATCGGACATTCCGACAACAAAACCGTGTTTTTTTTTCCGACAGATGTTGGCTCAAACTTGTCTTGCATACACACGGTCACACAAATGTTGTAGAAAATTCTGAACGTCAAGAACGCGGTGACATACAACACGTACGACAAGCCGAGAAAAATGAAGTTCAATAGCCAGTGCGGCTCTTCTGCTTGATTCCGAGCATGCGTGGAATTTTGTGCGTCGGAATTGTGTACACACGATCCGAATTTCTGACAAGTCTTGTCGGAAAATTTGAGAACCAGCTCTCAAACATTTGTTGACGGAAATACCGACAACAAATGTTCTATGGAGCATACACACGGTCGGACTTTCCGACAACAAACTCACATCCAACATTTGTTGTCGGAAAATCCTATCGTGTGTACGGCCCATAAGTCCGTAGGGTTCAATATTGAGTTGGCCCACCCTTTGCAGGTATAAAAGCTTCAACTCTTCTGGGAAGGCTGTCCACAAGGTTTATGAGTGTGTCTATGGGAATGTTTGACCATTCTTTCAGGAGCGCATTTGTAAGGTTAGGCACTGATGTGGACGAAAAGGCCTGGCTCATAGTCTCCGCTCTAATTCATCCCGAAGGTGTTCTATCGGGTTGAGGTCAGGACTCTGTGCAGGCCAGTCAAATTCCTCCACCCCAAACTCACTCACCCATGCTTTTATGGACCTTTCTTTATGCACTGTTCCAAATCATTTGGTGGAGGGGGGATTATGGTGCGGGGTTGATTTTCAGAGGTGGGGCTTGGCCCCTTAGTTCCAGTGAAGAGAACTCTTAAGGCGTCAGCATACCAAGACATTTTGGACAATTTCATGCTCCCAACTTTGTGAGAACAGTTTGGGGCCCCTTCCTGTTCCAACATGACTGTGCACCAGTGCACAAAGCAAGGTCCATACAGACATAGATGAGCGAGTTTGGGGTGCAGGAACTTGTCTGGCCTGCACAGAGTCCTGACCTCAACCCGATAGAACACCTTTGGGATGAATTAGAGCAAAGACTGCGAGCCAGGCCTTCTCGTCCACATCAGTGTCTAACCTCCCAAATGCGCTTCTAGAAGAATGGTCAAACATTCCCATTGACACGCTCCTAAACCTTGTGGACAGCATTCCCAGAAGAGTTGAAGCTGTTATAGCTGCAAAGTGTGGGCCAACGTAATATTAAACCCTACGGACTAAGACTGGGATCCCATTAAAGTTCATGTGCGTGTAAGGGCAGTCCCAATACTTTTGGTAATATAGTGTGTGTGTATATATATATATATATATATATATATATATATATATACAGTGGGGACGGAAAGTATTCAGACCCCCTTAAATTTTTCACTCTTTGTTATATTGCAGCCATTTGATAAAATCATTTAAGTTCATTTTTTTCCCTCATTAATGTACACACAGCACCCCATATTGACAGAAAATTTTTGACATTTAGGCAGATTTATTAAAGAAAAACTGAAATATCACATGGTCCTAAGTATTCAGACCCTTTGCTCAGTATTTAGTAGAAGCACCCTTTTCATCTAATACAGCCATGAGTCTTTTTTGGAAAGATGCAACAAGTTTTTCACACCTGGATTTGGGGATCCTCTGCCATTCCTCCTTGCAGATCCTCTCCAGTTCTGTCAGGTTGGATGGTAAACGTTGGTGGACAGCCATTTTTAGGTCTCTCCAGAGATACTCAATTGGGTTTAAGTCAGGGCTCTGGCTGGGCCATTCAAGAACAGTCACAGAGTTGTTGTGAAGCCACTCCTTCGTTAATTTAGCTTTGTGCTTAGAGTCATTGTCTTGTTGGAAGGTAAACCATCAGCCCAGTCTGAGGTCCTGAGCACTCTGGAGAAGGTTTTCGTCCAGGATATCCTTGTACTTCGCTGCATTTATCTTTCCCTCGATTGCAACCAGTCGTTCTGTCCCTGCAGCTGAAAAACACCCCCACAGCATGATGCTGCCACCACCATGCTTCACTGTAGGGAATGTATTGGACAGGTGATGAGCAGTGCCTGGTTTTCTCCACACATACCTCTTAGAATTAAGGCCAAAAAGTTCTATCTTGGTCTCATCAGACCAGAGAATCTTATTTCTCACCATCTTGGAGTCCTTCAGGTGCTTTTTAGCAAATTCCATGTGGGCTTTCATGTGTCTTGCACTGAGGGGAGGCTTCTGTCGGGCCACTCTGCCATAAAGCCCCGACTGGTGGAGGGCTGCAGTAATGGTTGACTTTCTACAACTTTCTCCCATCTCCTGACTGCATCTCTAGAGCTCAGCCACAGTGATCTTTGGGTTCTTCTTTACCTCTCTCACCAAGGCTCTTCTCCCCCGATAGCTCAGTTTGACCGGACGGCCAGCTCTAGGAAGGGTTTTGGTCGTCCCAAACGTCTTCCATTTAAGGATTATGGAAGCCACTGTGCTCTTAGGAACCTTAAGTGCAGCAGAATTTTTTTTGTAACCTTGGCCAGATCTGTGCCTTGCCACAATTCTGTCTCTGAGCTCTTCAGGCAGTTCCTTTGACCTCATGATTCTCATTTGCTCTGACATGCACTGTGAGCTGTAAGGTCTTATATAGACAGGTGTGTGGCTTTCCTAATCAAGTCCAATCAGAATAATCAAACACAGCTGGACTCAAATGAAGGTGTAGAACCATCTCAAGGATGATCAGAAGAAATGGACAGCACCTGAGGTAAATATATAAGTGTCACAGCAAAGGGTCTGAATACTTAGGACCATGTGATATTTCAGTTTTTCTTTTTTAATAAATCTGCAAAATGTCAACAATTCTGTGTTTTCTGTCAATATGGGGTGCTGTGTGTTCGTTAATGAGGAAAAAAATGAACTTAAATGATTTTAGCAAATGACTGCAATATAACAAAGAGTGAAAAATTTAAGGGGGTCTGAATACTTTCCGTCCCCACTGTATCTCTCTGTTTAATCAGCACAGTACCCTAAATTGTACAATGTCTCTTCTAGATATTGTCAGAGTTATTGCATCTTACTTTTATTGTATTTTAGTGATAATACTGTACTTTAATAAAAATGTCGAAACTAGAAAAAAAAGAGTTTGGGCTAGAATACCACATACATAACAACAAATAGCTTTGAGTAGTGAAACTGAGAACTGAAAGAATGCAGTTTCAAATAAATTCAGTAAAGGTTTTACATCCACATTGTTATAGCCCTAATGCAGCCTTATGCCGCGTACACACGGTCGGACTTTCTATCCTACTTGGTCCGGCACACTTTCCGACGGACTTTGTCCGCCAGGTGCGCCGGACTTTAAAACGGACGGACTTGCCCACACACGACCGGACTTTCCGGCGGGCTAAGTCCGCCCGTCTTTCCGACGGACTTTCGCCGGAGTTACGGCGGACTTTCAGAATGAACGGACTTGCCCACACACGGACAAGTCCGTTCATTTTGAACGTGACTCAGGTGCGACAGGACTAGAAAAGGATGTCAATCTTGCCGCTTTTATCGGCGAGATTGACACCTTGCGAGCCCCGTCGCGGGTCATACCAGGCCCTTAGGTCTGGTATGGATTATAAAGGGAACCCCCTACGCCGAAAAAACGGCGTGGGGTCCCCCCTCAAATCCATACCAGACCCCGATCCGAGCACGCAGCCTGGCCGGTCAGGAAAGGGGGTGGGGACGAGCGAGCGCCCCCCCCCCCCTCCTGAACCGTACCAGACCGCATGCCCTCAACATGGGGGGTGGGTGCTTTGGGGGAGGGGGGCGCCCTGCGGGGCCCCCCACCCCAAAGCACCTTGTCCCCATGTTGATGAGGACAAGGGCCTCTTCCCGACAACCCTGGCAGTTGGTTGTCGGGGTCTGCGGGCGGGGGCTTATCGAAATCTGGGAGCCCCCTTTAATAAGGGGGCCCCCAGATCCCGGCCCCCCACCCTATGTGAATGAGTATGGGGTACATGGTACCCCTACCCATTCACCTAGGGAAAAAGTGTAATAAAACACACTACACAGGTTTTTAAAATATTTTATTAAACAGCTCCGGGGGGGGAGATCTTCCTCCGGCTTCGGGGGTCTTCTTCCGGCTTCGGGGGTCCCTGCGCTTCATCTTCTCCCGGCGTCCGGTTGGTTCTTCTCCCGGTGTTCCAGTTCTTCGGCCGGCTCCTCTGCTGTCTTCAGGTAGCTCTCTTGCCAGCAGAGGTCCGGACTCCTGGGCTCCTGGGCTTCTGGGCTTCTTCTCTTCTCCAGATGTTGACACGACGCTCTCTCCGGCTGGACTGCTCTCCGAGGGCTGCGTTGTGACTTATATAGGCGGAGACCCCGCCCCCTTTTGATGTCACAGTCCCTGGGCATGCTGGGACTGTGACGTTTTAGGGGGCGTGGTCACTGGGTGATGTTGACCACGCCCCCTAAAACGTCACAGTCCCAGCATGCCCAGGGACTGTGACATCAAAAGGGGGCGGGGTCTCCGCCTATATAAGTCACAACGCAGCCCTCGGAGAGCAGTCCAGCCGGAGAGAGCGTCGTGTCAACATCTGGAGAAGAGAAGAGAAGAAGCCCAGAAGCCCAGGAGCCCAGGAGTCCGGACCTCTGCTGGCAAGAGAGCTACCTGAAGACAGCAGAGGAGCCGGCCGAAGAACTGGAACACCGGGAGAAGAACCAACCGGACGCCGGGAGAAGATGAAGCGCAGGGACCCCCGAAGCCGGAAGAAGACCCCCGAAGCAGGAGGAAGATCTCCCCCCCGGAGCTGTTTAATAAAATATTTTAAAAACCTGTGTAGTGTGTTTTATTACACTTTTTCCCTAGGTGAATGGGTAGGGGTACCATGTACCCCATACTCATTCACATAGGGTGGGGGGCCGGGATCTGGGGGCCCCCTTATTAAAAGCTTAAGCTTTCCATGTTGAGGGCATGTGGTCTGGTACGGTTCAGGAGGGGGGGGGGGCGCTCGCTCGTCCCCACCCCCTTTCCTGACCGGCCAGGCTGCGTGCTCGGATCGGGGTCTGGTATGGATTTGAGGGGGGACCCCACGCCGTTTTTTCAGCGTAGGGGGTTCCCTTTATAATCCATACCAGACCTAAGGGCCTGGTATGACCCGCGCTCGCCGCAATAGGAAAATTTGTTTTTCCTATTGCAGCGAGCGCGAGATGCAATACCCTGCCCTCATGTCGTATCTGGTCCGTCGGACCAGCATACACACGAGCGGGCTTTCCGTCGGACCAGCACACACACGAGCGGACTTTCCGCCCGAAACTGAGTCCGGCGGAAAGATTTAAAACTTTTTTCAAATCTAGGTCCGGCGGGCTTTTGGGAAAAAGTCAGCCGGAAAAGTCCGCCGGCGCCTACACACGGGCGGATTGTCCGGCACACTCTGGTCCGCCGGACCAAGTATGCCGGAAAGTCCGACCGTGTGTACGCGGCATTAGATAGGCTACACACATAACGCTTTTTTCTTGGGATATTATTTCTAGTTTTTTTTTTTTCTGTAGGTACAATCTCTTTGTCTGCTAATGTGTTCACACACAAAATGATCAAAATGAGATAAACCATATATACTGAGCATGTGCTGAAAACACATTTTTGTGAGATATGCTTAAGCTTTCACACAGCATGTTTATCTTTTAAAGCCAAATTTAAATTTGAAACGCCATATTGTCTATTTTTTTACATAATTTCTAGTTATGTTTTACAAATTTAAATCTTGTGTAAAGTACACAAACAGCCATGTTTAGTATTAAATTAAATGATTAGTCATTAAAATGAATGAAAAAAATTACAATCCCAAATCCCAAAAAAAGTTGGAACGCTGTGTAAAATCTACAAAAAACAGAATGCAATGATTTGCAAATCTCATAAACCCATATTTTTCACAATAGAAAAAAGAAAACATATCAAATGTTTAAACTGAGAAAATTTACTAATTTAAGAAAAAAGGTCATTTTGAAATTGATGGTAGCAATACGTCTCAAAAAATTTGGGACAGGGCCATGTTTTTCATGTTGTAGCATCCCTTTTTCTTTTTACCACTCTGTAAAGGTTTGGGAACTGAGGAGACCAATTGCTCAGTTTAGGGAAAGGAATGTTGTCCCACAAAGATTTCTCCAGGTGCTTTGAATCTTTTGATAATAAGTATTATGTACTGTAGATGATGAAATATTTAAAGTATTTTCAGTTTTACACTGAGGAACATTAATCCTGAAATTGTTCAACAATTTTTAGATGCCGTTTTTCCCAGATTGGTGAAAGTCTGCCCTTCTTTACTTCTGAGACGCTCTGACTGTCTAAGATGCTCTTTTTATACCCAAACATGTTACTGACCTGTTGTCAAATAACCTAACTAGTTGCAAAATGTTCTAAAATGTTCTTCCAGCTCTTCCTTAACATCACTAACTTTGCCAGCATATTGTTGCCCTGTCCCAACTTTTTTGAGACGTGTTACTACCAACAATTTTAAAATTACCTTATTTTTTTATTAACTGCTTCTGGACCGGCCGCCGAAGTTTTACTGTGGCAGGTTGGCTCCCCTGTGCGCAATCACATTAATGTACGTGATCTCACGGGGTCTGGATAGCAGGCGTGCGCGCCCGCTGCACAGCGCGGGTGCCGATGCTCGGGTCCAGCAGACTCGATGTCCGCCGGGCAGGGCAGGACTTCGGGTGGTGGGGGCCCCTGGGCTTGAGTCACTTTCTGGCCCTACCTTCTATACATATGCACAGCTCTATAAAACAGAAATAGAAAAGGACAAGGTGCGCCAGACTCAGTGCAGTATTAAAGAACTTCTGTTTAATTGGACAAAACAAAACAGCCTAATAGCTACTCACAAAAGTAGATAATATATAAGCATATAAGTGGGGGATACTGTACTGGTATTCGTCCTGGGTCCACGATTAATAAAAGCAATAAAAATGGATAAAATGATAATTACCGTATATATCGGCGTATAACACGCACCGGCGTATAACACGCACCCCAAGTTTAGGAGGGAATTTTAAGGAAAAAAACTTTTAGGAGGGAAGTTTAAGGAAAAAAACTTTATTTAAATGCCCATCAATGCAGCCTTATCAGTGTCCATCTGCAGCCTTGTCATTGCAGCCTTGTCAGTGTAGCCTTGTCAGTGTCAGTGTAGCCTTACCCCTGTGTCATTGCTGCCTTGTCATTGCAGCCTTTCAGTTTAAAAATGGCGCAGCCAAGATACAGAGCCGGATGTCCTGTGTATCTCGGTGGCTTTCGGCCGCTCTTGGCGGCTCTCAGTGGCTTTCGGCTGCTCTTGGCGGCTTTCAAAAAGGTCGAGGCCCCCTATTGGCCAGGGCCCATGGGCTTGAGCCCAGTCAAGCCCAATGGTAAGTCCGGCCCTGCTGCCGGGAGTCCCGCGATCGTCTCACACAGAGAGGAAGAACGGGGAAATGCTGATGTAAACAAGCATTTCCCCATTCTTCCTAGTGACAGGACACTGATCACCGCTCCCTGTGATCGGGAGCGGTGATCAGTGTCTTGTCACACATAGCCCATTCCCCCCTACAGTTAGAACACATCCCTAGGACACACTTAACCCCTTCCTCGTCCCCTACTGGTTAACCCCTTCACTGCCAGTCACATTTACACAGTAATAAGTGCATTTTTAAAGCACTAATCGCTGTATAATTGTGAATGGTCCCAAAATTATTATTATTATTATTATACAGTATTTATATAGCGCCAACAGTTTACGTAGCGCTTTACAACTTGAGGGTAAACAGTACAAATACAATACAATTTGATACAGTAGGAATCAGAGGGCCCTGCTCCTTAGAGCTTACAATCTAAGAGGGAAGGTCAAGAGATGCAAGAGGTAATAACTATGGTTGATGTGCTGATTGAGAAGATAAATGTACAGTTGTTAGGTGGGGGCCAGATAGGCTTCTCTGAAGAGATGAGTTTTCGGGGATCGTCTGAAAGTGGATAAAGTAGGAGAAAATTGGACGGATTGGGGTAGAGCATTCCAGAGGATGGGGGAGGCTCTGGAGAAGTCCTGAAGGCGAGCGTGGGATGAGGTGACAAGGGAGTTTGAGAGCAGGAGGTCATGGGAGGAGCGAAGAGAACGATTAGGTTGGTATTTTGTGACTAGGTTAGAGATGTAGCTGGGGGCCAGGTTGTGGATGGCTTTGTAAGTTATAGTTAGTATCTTGAATTTAATTCTGTGACTGAGTGGCAGCCAATGGAGAGATTGGCAGAGGGGTGTGGCAGACGCTGAGCGGTTTGTGTGGTGGATGAGCCTGGCAGCAGCATTCATGATGGACTGAAGTGGGGATAGCCTATTTAGAGGTAAACCAATGAGGAGGGAGTTGCAGTAATCGAGGCGGAAGATGACCAGGGAGTGGATTAGAAGCTTTGTGGTGTCATTGGTTAGGAAGGGGCGTATATGCACCAAAAGTGTCCGATGTGTCCGCCATAATGTCGCAGTCATGATAAAAATCGCTCATCGTCGCCATTACTAGTAAAAAAAAATGTATTAATAAAAATGCCATTAAACTTTTGCGCAAACCAATCAACAAACGCTTATTGTGATTTTTTTTACCAAAAATATGTAGAAGAATACGTATCGGCCTAAACTGAGGAAAAAAATTGTCAGTTAAAGCGACGCAGTGCCGAATCGCAAAAAATGGCCTGGTCATGTACATTTTCTCAGTTGAAAAATTTGATATGTTTTCTATTGTGATAAAATATGGGTTTATGAGATTTGCAAATCATTGCATTCTGTTTTTATTTAGATTTCACACAGTGTCCCAGCTTTTTTGGAATTGGAGTTGTAAAAAAAAAAAAAAAATTGTGTAATATCTGCTGATGATACAACTGGTGTCATTTTGTATTACACCACATGCAGTATTAAATGACTGAGCATCATACATGACATAGTAGATTTCCTGAGAATCTGAAGGTTTGTTCCTGAAATGTCAGATCGCTGTGTATGGTCAGCTGTAACCAATGCACTATGGACTGATAAACAAGACAGTTGGAATCCTTTCTTTTTCTCTATTACAGCGTAAAAAACTAAGAGACACTTGTTTTAGTTTGGGGCTCCCAAAAATTAAGACGATTGACTGTGCAGGTGAGTAACTATACATGACCATCAAACATGTGCAGAATCCTGGGCTGCTCTGGGAAAAAACATCCACAAATACCAGGATTTCTGATAGGTAGAAGGATATGTATATGAAGAGAAGACAGCTTATTGTTCTGGCAGCTCGTATCCGACCTTCTGCCCGAGCACTTAACTCTCCCTTTGAATTTCTGTCTGATCTATGATTCACAAGACACTTAATGATGAGACCATTGGTAATTCCAACTAAGATTAACGGCACAGTACAATTGACGAAGGTGCCGGACAGTAAGTATTCAATACTCAGTCTAGGAACAATGATTTCCTCATTCTCATCACTTGATATGTTAAAACTTTGTGGGGCTCGGTGGAAGTTCCAGGCTGCAGGGAGTCCAGTAGTCAATGTTATCGAAACTGAAGCTATTATAAGATATGTCATCAGCTGCGAGGCTGCAAGCTTTAGTCGGATTAAAAATTGATTAGTTGATATTACAATCTGTAAGTAGTAATTGATGGAGAGGCATACTGTGAACCAGAAGCTGGAGTACATTGGAAGCATGAGTAAGATAGTAGATAAAATGTAGACTTCATCAGTGAAGAAAATGCCACCATCCACGAAACTCATGTAATCATTTATCAACATGACTAACTGAAAAAAAATGTTGGTTATGCAGAGAGTGACCACAATGAGGTCAGATGGGCTTAAATTCTTGCCCTTAACTTTGTCTCTGAGGTTCACCACAATGATAAGTGTATTAGAAACCACTGCAATCATGGTGCTGGCACCCAACACTATCATAGAAACCACAATAAATACAGGAACCATCAAATTGAATATTAAAAGGCTATATAAAGTTGACTGAAAAAGTTAAGTTGTGAAAAATATATCCCTGTTCAAGATCAAATTTTATTTTTAAATTCCAATGATTTTCTGGTCCAGTCGCTAATAAGGAATATATAGTTTTCTTTTAGTACCTGGATATGAGAAGTTATAATTGTTATAGACATTTTACTTATTGCATTATGGTATGTATATATTTATCTAAGCATGGAGTCTCATGGTTGACCAGATTGAATTTATGTTTAGCATTTGCCAATAACTTGGTTCACTACTTGGGAAAAGGACTTCTGCTGATATTGCACATGTGGGACCCTTTCTAGAACATGCTTGAAATATATACAGGTGTCTTTAGTGCATACTGAACATAGGCCAAATGAACACGATCCTTACAACTAAGGTGTAGATGCATAAAGCATAAAATAAAATTTGTGGGGAAAAAAAATAGCAAAAGAAAAACATAATATAGTATATACTAATGTGACACAAGCCATGTAAATGAATGTTATTTTAAAAATATTACCTTTCCTTTTCAATCTGCAGCACTTTAATTTTCTGTGAAATTCATAGCAATATGGCAGTCCAAAGAAATGTAATTTCCTGCTTGTGTGATTGTCTCACTATTTTTCCCAGAAGTCTTCACTGAGATGCAAGTCAGATTTTAGGCATCCTCTGCAACAAAAATGTTATTTTGGCAATATACTCCCAAAGAGTTAATAACTTCTAAAGGGATTGAGACACTGCATTTTCCTCAGCAGAATGCTGCAAGTGCATTATCTGATTAATAATAAAAAAAGTCACTCCAATTTATATTCACTCTGCAGACAACAAACAGTTTTTTTCTCCAGAGCAGAAACAGGTAGGAATCTGCAACAAAGGATATTAAAATCTATAGAGTATACATTGATTATCCAGGGGGATTTTTTTTAACAAAAGTGGAGTTACTCTTTAACTATACCGCATTTACCTTAAGTATTTACCTTACAACCATTTTCTCCCATGCTACAGCCACCATTGAAAGATTTGTATATTGTGATCATATCCCCCCTTAAGCGCCTCTTCTCCAGGGAGAATGAGTTTCATTTTCGTGGTTGTTATTCAAGGTTCCCCAGCCCCCTTATTAGTTTTCAGAAAAATTGCCATTTATCACTACTCCCTGGACATGCTACTGTAACCAGTTTTCTATCCAAGTAAATACAATGTCATCAATGCTAAAAGACCTTCATTTGTAAATTAGGAATTTGTGGCATACTGTCAAGGAAGGCATGTCCGTACAGGTGGAATTTTGCGGTGCATATATACAAGCGTTTGCACAGACAGCAACTGTTCAGACAGATGTGCATAGTTGTGGACCAAGGAACGTACGCCTGTCACTAATGCTTATGCCAAGTGGGTTATTTAAACTCGATGCAGTATGGACTCATTGCTGTTTGGTCTACAGCTTCTGTGTGTTGTTCCTGATTCCGTGTGACTTCTGATCTTGATCCAGCTTATCTCTAACCTGTGATTGTCTGCTACATACCCTGATCCCGGCTTGTCTTTGGATTCTGCTTGATTGATCTCCTAGTACCGACTTGGCTTGTAACCCGACTATCCTGCTGTCTGTCAACTATGCCTGATCTGCCTGACCATTACCAACCCGACTTGTCTGACCCTGCATCTTGCTCATCCAGCCTGCTACAACTCTCAGCCCAGCAAGTCCTCATCTGGTTCCTGCTTCCAGCTGCCTACTACAGTCTGCCAAGTTCCGTGCCAGCTCTTCTACTTCCAGCCTGCTTGCTACCACATCCACCTGCTGACTGCTGCCACCCAGACTACTGGACTGATTACAGGCACTCCTATATCACCGTGCTCCTGTGGCAAGGGCTGTCTTTAATATTGATTGGACCCTGGGCAAACATTTTCTTGGGTCCCCCTTCCATGTAAATTATGCTTTTCACCTGCTCTGAAACATACAATAAATAGCAGCTAGACTCAAAATTTACTGAATCAGATCAGCCAGCTAATGCAATTGGTTACCAGAGGTTACAGTGTATCATTACCGCTCACTGACTGGCTGCTAAGGCTTGGTTCACACTACCGCGACTTGGGATCCAACTTGTCAGACCTCAAGTCGCCCCAAGTCGCTTGACATCAGAAATTGCATTCAAGTTAATGAGAGCCATCTTAATGTACACTACTGAAGTCGCTCCGACTTCAGAAAAGGTTCCTGTACTACTTCAATCCGACTTCTAGACGACTTGTAACCACTGATTTCAATGGAAGTCGCCTCCGAAGTCGGATCGTGTCTTAACTGAAGCAACAATACAGGAAGAGAAGATTGTTTTCTCAGGCAAACCCCTCCCTCCCCCCTCCCTCCCACAGAGCTGATTGTGGTTTGATTGGCCACTTGAAAGTCGCCTGTCCTGGAGGCGACTTGAAGTCGCCTTGTAAGTCGCCCCAAGTCGCGCTGTGGTGTCGCGCGCAGGTCGTGTCCAGGTCGCCTCGCAAAGTTGCGGCCAGAGTTGTGTTGCCCCTGTGTGAACTGAGCCTTACAACACACATTATGGCTCACTGAATATTTGCTGGAGGTTACAGCACATGATTTCTGCTTGCTAATTGGTTCCTAGAGATTACTGTATACCAATACTGCTAACTGATTGGTTGCTAGAAGTTACTGCACGTTGTTACTGCTCAGTTGGTTGCTAGAGGTTGCTGCATACGCTTACCACTCAATGACTGGTTGCAAGAGGTCATGCACATCATTATTGTTCACTGATTGGTAGCTAAAGGTTACAGCACATCATCCCCTCACTGCTTGCACACCATGGACTGGGGAGGTGAGGGGGCCCATCAATAGACACAAAACTCCTAGGGATCCTAGGACTCCTGGGATCAGTGGCAATGCTGGCAATGCGTGCGCATGGGAGCTGCCACTAACGGAATATCGGCGTTAGCAGTGGCATGCTCAGTGCGCCTGTGCGCCGCTGTCTACGACATGAGCAGTAGACAGCGGTGCCTGTCTTTTTGCAAGTATCTCCTAAACCGTGTAGGTTTAGGAGATATATCTTGGACCTACAGGTAAGCCTTAATCTAGGCTTACCTGTAGGTCAAAGTGGTCTGTAAGGGTTTACAACCACTTTAATACATTAACATGGTGTGCTCAATTATGAAAATAAATGCTTACTTCTGTAGGTGCTCATATAACTGTCCTACCCTCAGTCATTAAAATGGCAGAATGTACCCAGCCTTGCATGCACTGCCCTAGAAACTTACGAACGAGCAGTTCCTGCTTCATTCCCTACCCTGCTTCATTCCCTACCCATGCATGCTCAGTCCACTCTCTTTAACTCTCACAGAATACTGCGGGATGGAGAAGGGATAACAATTATATAAGCATTTGAAAAAGTAAGCATTTATTTGCAAAATGGAGCACAGCATATTCATGTATTAAGGACACCATAATGCATAGGGACCATTTGGAGATATGTAAGTAAAAGTAAACCAACCCTTTAAGGTGCATTTACACATGCGAATGCACCCTGCCTGCAATTAGAATCCTGGGAACCACCACCGGGGTTCTCACATCTAATCACCGGCAGAGTGCATTTGCAGGTGAAGCAAAGCTGAAGTTGGCAAAGTTAGTAATAATCCAGTAACATGACATAACAGTCATCTTTAGGTGCCTACAGGTAAGTTTAGCTAGTCTACTAAGCACCTGGGGAGCCCCAAACGCTGGGGTGCTTTGTTATGCACATTTTAACCTTCTGCCATTGCTGAAGGCTTGGCCCAATAATGGAGGTGGGAGAATGTGGGGCAAGCTTTTGACTTTGGTATTTGGTTGAAATCAGCAAACCACTGTGTTGCACTGAGCTTTCAGTTCCCTTAACAGGAAAGTTACATTTTTGGGCATGGCACTTGTGGTTGATATGCAAAAAAAAAGCATAGCAGCATATTTTGTTTTATGGTTAATATTCATTACCTAGCCTTTTATGTTATGATTGTACAAATATTTGTACTTCTTCTGTGCAAACATTCTATGGAAACTTTAGATAACTGTAGACAGCTAGCTCTACAAGTCTCTAGGTCAAGAATAAGAACAACCATTACTGGGCAGTGTATGCATTGGGGTTGATTTACTAAAGGCTAACTCACTTTGCAAGAGAATTTTCCCTTAGCTTAATGAACGTAGTTAAAATTCACTTTGCAAAGAATACCCAATCACATGCAAGGAATTTAACCGCTTGAAGATTTACCTCCCTTCATGACCAGGCCATTTTTTGCTATACGGCACTGTGTTACTTTAACTGACAATTGCGCGGTCAGGCAACACTGCACATAAATGAAATATATGTTTTTTTTCCCCCACAAATATAGTTTACTTTTGGGGGTATTTGATCACCATTCAGTTTTTAATTTTTTGCGCTATAAACAACATTTTGAAAACAATACAATATTTTTTACTTTCTGCTATAAAACATATCCAATAAAAAATGTAAAAAAGCTAATTTCTTCATAAATTGTATTCTGCTACATATTTTTGGTAAAAAAAAAAAAAACAATAAGCATATGATGATTGGCTTGCGCAAAAGTTATAGGGCCTACAAACTATGGTATATATACTGGAATTTTTATTTATTTATTTATTTTTATACTAGCAATGGCAATGATCGGTGACTTATAGTGGGGCTGTGACATTGCAGCTAATTGATACTTTTGACACTTTGTGGGAACCAGTGACACTGATACAGTGATCGGTGCTAAAATAATGCACTGTCACTGTACTAATGACACTGACTGGGAAGGGGTTAAACATCTAGGGCGATCAAAGGGTTAAATGTGTGCCTAACCAGTGTCTGGCCTAACCAGGCCAGTCAAGTTCCTTCACCCCAAACTCACTCATCCATGTCTTTATGGACCTTGCTTTGTGCACTGGTCCAAATCATTTGGTGGAGGGGGGGATCATGGTGTGGGGTTGGGGTTGGCCACTTAGTTCCAGTGAAGGGAACTCTTAAGGCATCAGCATACCAGGACATTTTGGACAATTTCATGCTCCAAACTTTGTGGGAACATTTGGGGATGGCCCCTTCCTGTTCCAACATGACTGCACACCAGTGTACAAAGCAAGGTCCATAAAGACATGGATGAGCGAGTTTGGGGTGGAGGACCTTGACTGGCCTGCAAAGAATCCTGACCTCAACCCAATAGAACACCTTTGGGATGAATTAGAGCGGAGACAGGGAGCCAGGCCTTCTCGTCCAACATCAGTGCCTGATCTCACAAACACGCTTCTGGAAGACTGGTCTAACATTCCCATAGACACACTCCTAAACCTTGTGGAAGTCTCCCCAGAAGAGTTGAAGGTGTTATAGCTGCAAAGGGTGGGCCAACTCAACATTGAACCCTACGGACTAAGACTGGGATGCCACTAAAGTTTATGTGCGTGTAAAGGGAGGCATCCCAATACTTTAGACAATATAGTGTATATATGTGTATATATATATATATATATATATATATATATATATATATATACATACCGTATTTATCGGCGTATAACACGCACCGGCGTATAACACGCACCCCAATTTAGGTGGGAATTTTAAGGAAAAAAAAACTTTTAGGAGGGAAGTTGAAGGAAAAAAAACTTACATTTAAATGCCCATCATTGCAGCCTTCTCAGTGCAGCCTTGCCCCAGTGTAGCCATGTCAGTGCAGCCTTGTCAGTGCAGCCTTGTCAGTGCAGCCTTCCCCAGTGCAGCCTTCCCCAGTGCAGCCTTCGTCAGTGCAGCCTTCCCCAGTGCAGCCTGGTCAGTGCAGCCTTCCCCAGTGCAGCCTTCCCCAGTGCAGCCTTCGTCAGTGCAGCCTTCGTCAGTGCAGCCTTCCCCAGTGCAGCCTTCTCAGTGCAGCCTTGCCCCAGTGTAGCCATGTCAGTGCAGCCATGTCAGTGCAGCCTTGTCAGTGCAGCCTTCCCCAGTGCAGCCTTCCCCAGTGCAGCCTTCGTCAGTGCAGCC
The DNA here is from genome assembly GCF_042186555.1 of Aquarana catesbeiana. Lineage (NCBI taxonomy): Eukaryota > Metazoa > Chordata > Amphibia > Anura > Ranidae > Aquarana > Aquarana catesbeiana. Next base: position 338,518,694 of record NC_133324.1, on the reverse strand, counting down.
TTCCCCAGTGCAGCCTGGTCAGTGCAGCCTTCCCCAGTGCAGCCTTCCCCAGTGCAGCCTTCGTCAGTGCAGCCTTCGTCAGTGCAGCCTTCCCCAGTGCAGCCTGGTCAGTGCAGCCTTCCCCAGTGTAGCCTGGTCAGTGCAGCCTTCCCCAGTGCAGCCTGGTCAGTGCAGCCTTCCCCAGTGCAGCCTCGCATCCCCTGCCATCCTGTCTTTCAAAATCGCCGACCGCGATTTGAAAATGGCGCCGCCGGCGCCGAAATACACAGAGCCGGTCCTCGGCTCTTCTCGGCGGCTCTCGTTTACTTTCGGCTCCACTCGTAGTCCCGAGCGGAGCTATCCGAACCTAGCCGAGTACACTCAGCTAGGTTCGGGCGGCGCTCGAGTGAAGACGAAAGTGGCCGAGAAGAGCCGAGGACCGGCACTGTGTATTTCGGCACTGGCGGCGCCATTTTCAAATCGCGGTCGGCGATTTTGAAAATCTGGCAGCTCCAGATCGCAGGGAATCGGCGTATAACACGCACCCGCGATTTTCCCCTGATTTTAAGGGGAAAAAAGTGCGTGTTATACGCCGATAAATACGGTATATATATATATATATATATATATATATATATGTATATATATATATATATATATATATATATATATATATATGTATATATATATATATATATATATATATATGTATATATATATATATATATATATGTATATATATATATATATATATATATATATGTATATATATATATATATATATATATATATATGTATATATATATATATATATATATGTATATATATATATATATATGTATATATATATATATATATGTATATATATATATATATGTATATATATATATATATATATATATATATATATATATATATATATATATATGTATATATGTATATATGTATATATATATATATATATATATATATATATATATATATATATGTATATATATATATATATATATATATGTATATATATATATATATACACAGTATCTGCAGGTCAGGTCCCACACTGATCAGAAGTTCATATATTGTACATGAGCACATTTTCTTTGTAATGGATTGGGCCTTTGAAATTTTGTTGCCATTTGTACTGATTATGATGTCTGAATAGAGTGGGGGACAGGTTAACAAATGCATACAGTATCTCACAAACGTGAGTACACCCCTCACATTTCTGTAAATATTTTATTATATCTTTTCATGTGACAACACTGAAGAAATGACACTTTGCTACAATGTAAAGTAGTGAGTGTACAGCTTATATAACAGTGTAAATTTGCTGTCCTCTCAAAATAATTCAACACACAGCCATTAATGTCTAAACTACTAGCAACAAAAGTGAGTACACCCCTAAGTGAAAATGTCTAAATTGGGCCAAAAGTGTTAATTTTTTGTGTGGCCACCATTTTTTCCAGCACTGCCTTAACCCTCGTGGGCATGGAGTTCACCAGAGCTTCACAGGTTGCCACTGAAGTACTTTTCTTTTCCTTCATGACGACATCACAGAGCTGGTGGATGTTAGAGACCTTGCGCTCCTCCACCTTCCGTTTGAGGATGCCCCACAGATGCTCAATAGGGTTTAGGTCTGGAGACATGCTTGGCCAGTCCATCATCTTTACCCTCAGCTTTACTCTCAGCTTCTCTAGCAAGGCAGTAGTAGTCTTGGAGGTTTGTTTGGGGTCGTTATCATGTTGGAATACTGCCCTGCGGCCCAGTCTCCAAAGGGAGGGGATTATGCTCTGTGTCAGTATGTCACAGTACATGTTGGCATTCATGGTTCCCTCAATGAACTGTAGCTCACCAGTGCCTGCAGCACTCATGCATCCCCAGACCATGATACTCCCACCACCATGCTTGACTGTAGGCAAGACACACTTGTCTTTGTACTCCTCACCTGGTTGCCGCCACACACGCTTGACACCATCTGAACCAAATAAGTTTATCAGGGTTTCATCAGACCACAGGACATGGTTCCAGTAATCCATGTTCTTAGTCTGCTTGTCTTCAGCAAACTGTTTGCAGGCATTCTTTTGCATCATCTTTAGAAGAGGCTTCCTTCTGGGACGACAGCCATGCAGACCAATTTGATGCAGTGTGTGGCATATGGTCTGAGCACTGACAGGCTAACCCCCCCACACCTTCAGCACTGACAGGCTAACCCCCACACACCTGCAACATTGCTGGCAGCACTCATACGTCTATTTCCCAAAGACAACCTCTGTATATGATTCTGAGCACGTGCCCTCAACGTCTTTGGTTGACCATGGCGAGGCCTGTTCTGAGTGGAACCTGTCCTGTTAAACTGCTGTATGGTCTTGGCCACCCTGCTGCAGCTCAGTTTGAGGGTCTTGGCAATCTTCTTATAGCCTTGGCCAGTGATGGTGAACCTTTTTGAGCCTGAGTGCCCAAACTGCAACACAAAACCAACTTGTTTATTTCAAAGTGCCAGTGGGTTAATACAGCTGGTGAGAAGGTGATATATCGCCTCCCAGCCACCAGTCAATTGCCTTCTGAAAATGCATCCATTATGGATTGCTTTTCAGAGGGACAGCAAGAACTGCTGCATTTGTAAATGCACTCCAACCCAGCTGCTCACCTCTGCACCCCTAAGCCCCCCTCTTTGCCTACTTCTACATGCCCTCCTCTGCTCACTATTGCACACCCACAAAACTGCTGATCTCTGCACACTGCCTCTTTGCCCACCTTTGCACCTCAACCCCTGCTCACCTGTGCACTCTAAATAGTTAACCCTCCCCCTCCCACTTCCATCTGCTCACTGCTGACCCAGTATTACAGAAACCTGAATGCTGTACCTGATGGAACATCCAGCAAGGCAGTGGCAAGCAGGACTCTCAAGCCTGATTCATTTGTTTGCATCCACTTCTTGGGCACCATTCAGGAGATGATGGTGGGTGGGAACTGGGGGAGGGGCGGCACTTGCATATGGCCACTCGGTACGGCGTGGACTGGACACCTTGTATAGGACGGCCGGTCAGTGTGCGCTCTTCTTCCTCGCGTGCCCACAGAGAGGGCTCTGCCTGCCATAGGTTCACCATCACTGGCCTAAGCCATTTTTATGTAGAGCAACAATCCTTTTTTTCAGGTCTTCAGAGAGTTCTTTGCCATGACGTGCCATGTTGAACTTCCAGTGACCAGTATGAGAGAGTAAGAGCGATAACACCAAATTTAACACACCTGCTTCCCGTTCACACCTGAGACCTTGTAACACTAACCAGTCACATGACACCGGGGAGGGAAAATGCCTAATTGGGCCCAATTTGGACATTTTCACTTAGGGGTGTACTTACTTTAGTTGCCAGCAGTGTAGACATTAATGGTTGTGTGTTGAGTTATTTTGAGGGGTTGGTTGTGCCAGCACAAGTCTTGGCCATTGAAGGACAGGCAGGCAGAAAACTGACCACGCTGGGAAGGATGAGCTTCTATGCTTGGCATGGTCAGTTTGAAATAGAAAACCGGGGGGGACTGGCAAGATCTCCAGGTATTTCACACAAAGGAAAAAATACAAAGAGAACAGGATATTTTTAACACAAGTACATGTATATACATATACATATATCAGGAATGTGAAATGTTGGCATAACATGCACTTTATGTCAGTAATACATTCTGCATTGTAAGTTTTTCCATGCACAGTGCAGGGAGGCATGAGAGTTCAGTGTTACATAAACATCATCTGAGCTAATTGAAATAATGAGGTATATAGTTAAGTCAGAGTTTTGCATTCAACTTCATTATTCTAATCTTTGAAAATTGAACTATGCCTAGAAATAAAATATTTCTTTTTAAAACCAGTGAGTAAAGAAGCAAAGCTAACATGTTTACCTTTTTCTGGAAATTTGTCAGTTGCAGCAGTATTTTCATCTCTGCCATTGGGCTATGTTTGTGATCCAGTCTTCCCTCTAATCCAGCACATTGACACAGATCACGTCACCAACGCCTCAGTTGATTTCTGACCTAGCATACTGCTCACTACACTAAAGAATTCTTTTTTAAAAGAAGGGGTGACATTTTTAGCATAGTGTCATTTCATTACCGTAGGCAAGATGTACATTTTTAGCAGGATGAAGAAAATTGCTTCTACACTTTTAGACATAGCATACATGTGCAAGATAACTGGCAGAAAACTGCATGTTACAACAAACTGGCCAATATAAAGACTAGAGAAGAGGAAATTGGAACACATGTAAGATTGTTGCCCATAATGACCAATAAGACTTCTTTTTTATTGTAAAGGAGAGTGATTGGTCTACATAAGTCAAATGCCCCTACGCCTTTACAATAAAAGGGCCCTGGCATTGCACAACGTGAGGACATCTAAGATGAGATATCACAGTTCATATTAATAGTAAAATGCAGTTCTAAGTGTGCAATAATAAACATGTCACAGGTAATAGAATCAATGAGCAAACATTCTTCAAGCCTGAATAAAATAATAATGATAATTATTATTGTTATTATTAGTAGTAGTAGTAGTAGTATTATAATTACTGCTATCCACACTTCACAGATTCAATATTTCTAATAAGTGTACATCTGGGGATATGGCCCAGTAAAACATGAAAAACAACACAACAGACATCCAAACAGAATATGCTCAAAAAAGAAAAAAAGAATACTGTGTTATTCCTGTTTTTAACTTTAGAAATATTCAGTAAGAAATAAAACTTTTAAAAAATGCTCTTCAATATAAAGTGATGTTGTGTGCAATGGGAATTCCAAAAGGATGACATTACCCTCAGCAGTGTCCCAGTGATGTCCTAGTGTTTCCATGATCTAACAGCAACACCTTTTATTTACCTGGCTTTGCCTTATAATTATAAGGCGTGTCAGTGCTCCAGGGCTGATTATATCTTTTTTACACCTCTTGATTCCCTTAACTGCTGTAAATGATGGTTTGACTCATCAAGAAACAGTAAACTTTTGAAAAGGTGGTTCCCTCTGAAAGGCAAAAGAAACCTGGAATGACTGTAATACAAAGTTATTAATGCTGATCATTCTCATAGTGATAAATAAAGTATATAAAACCCCAATAACCAAAATCTCATAAAATGAAATATATTTTTAGAAGTTTTTTTCAGTATCCTCAAATCTCAAACGTTCTATAAAATATTTGTGAATGTTTTCATTTAGCCAAGACATGGTAAAACCAGTAGCAGTTAGTCAAAGCCATATTCTGCTGGATTTGTTCAGTAATGTTAAAGACTTTTCAAACCTATCAAAGCCAGTTCTTCACTTTTATTGGGTGTCATAAAAATATTGCAGCATTTATATCCACACATGTAGCACAGACATCTTAACCTCTTCCAGCCGATGATAGGCATATATGCGGTCTCTTGATGGTGAGCTTTAATGCGACCATATTAAAACACCTTTCTCTGCTGAGAGCTGACGCCCTGTGTGCTCCAGCACAGTCACCGGCGGGGACCGAAAATCTCCTGATACATATTTGCAATTGGGAGCTTTCCAAGCATGTGACAGCCAATCACAGCAGGCACATGACCCGTATGCCCGGGACTCTTTTGTGGGCAGTAAGGTGCACATTTTGGAAAACTTGTTTACAAGTAGCCAAGTCAAACTGACAGCTTTCATTGAATGGGGTGGGGGTGTCCTGTACCATCTATCTTCCACATATAATGCCATTTAAACATCTCTACCATGGCAATTTGACAACAGTTCACACCTATGAAGTGTAGCGCTACCCCCCCGCAGGGGTCAATGGAAGTTGCATGTCCCATTGATTGCCCTACACCTCTGACACTCTGGGTTCTGACATATTTTAAGTAAATCTAAAATGCAAAGACACCAATAATTAGTAGGATTTGCAAGTCAACACTTAACTGAAAAGGTTAAGTCAAACAGGCTAGAGCAGTTATAGGTATAACAACTTGGGTGGTATTGCAGTAAAATGAGATCACAAGAACACACAATGAAATAACAATAAGTCTATTAGCTATAATAAACAGGCAGAAACAGATTATGACTCCAGAACAAGAGGAGAGAGAGGAGACTTTCAGTGAGTTCACTCCCTCTAGCCCTGACGCCATAAGAATAAAAATTAAACAATATATGAGATTTGTGTAGGAGTTCCCCTTTAATGAACAGTTGTAGAACTATGAAGAGGTTGGATTTTGCCACAGGTTCTACGAGCAGAGTAAATTTTGATGAAGGGGGGTCCTTGGAGAATGGGTGCCCTTGATCTTCAGCTAGCTATGGTGGGGCCCAGAGATGTTACTGTGCAGTGCAGTAGCAGGCCAATGAGACTCAGGCTGGGTTCATACTGAAGCACAAAGCAGCTCACAGCAGGGGTCCGGTGCGTCCCTGTTCATCAATTCAGGTCCGATTTCAGTCCAAATTTTTGGCTGAATTTGAACCTGAAATGGACCAAAAGACGCACAAGACTCCTGTGCAATTCGCACTGGAAGCACTCTGGAGATGTGTGAACCGGCTCCATAGAGAGGGAAACCTGCATCCAATTTGCAATAGTGTGAACCCAGCCTAAATGTAAGAGATGTTGTATTTTCCCATCAAAGACCTTCCAACTGGTCAGGTGTAAAGGTGCAATGTCTTTTGGGTAAAAGACATTGCTGTAGTGTAAGAGATAATAAGGGCTTCGGCCCACTCACTAATCCAGCCGATACATGGGTCCTGTGAGGCAAGATATCCCTGGGCAGGCTCTTAAACATCTGCAGCGGGTCGTGAGGTGCCTGACTGGCAACCTGCAGGCCCAGAGGTACAGCGATGACTGCGTGGGTGTGCAGTGGATATTATCCTGATCAGCAATGCAGTGGATGCAACAGTGGTGGCCACCCTGTGCCCAGCAATACAGCCCTCAGGATGAGAGTCCCAGGCTTGCCCAGGCCCGTGGTGCCCACCAACAACACCCGGACAGCCTCTTGCTCTTGCAGCTCTGAATCCCATGTCTCAAGAGAGCTAGCCCACCCAGGACAGTCCAATTTATCTGCTTGCCCAGATTTACTTTAGTCTTCCAGCACTCTGGAACTTGTAGTTTAAAACAGTATTATGTCTAATGTAGGTCCAGGTGAAAGGACTACATGTCCCACAATCCTTCCTCTGCTATCAGTGAATAGTTGTTTTCCTCTGCATTCAGGAAGTAATGTGATTTTTCCTCATGTCGAGCACTAGGGGGAAAGAGCTCCATGTATAGTACACGAAGGAGTGTCCCTGAGTGAAGGCAATAACGCAGCCAGCACTTGGCTACAGAAGATTTTATGACACCAAGGATGTAACTGTGGTATTTCCACAGCTTTCGCACCCCAGTCTTTGCAGAAAAAAATACTGGGGTATTTTCCGCACTAGAACTAAAGAAATGGCATGGATAAGCTTCTAAACACCTTCAACATTATAGCACAAGTCCAGTTGAAGGTGACCAATTATTAGCAGATATTTAATTAAATATTACTTTATGATCCTGCCATTAGGGTCCTTGTTCAGGTTCTTCTGGGTACAGGCTGACAAGCCTCTGTCCCTAAATGCAACAATGGCAGCTACTCTGATCAATTTAACACTAGCAAAATCAAAAATTGCTCACATGGACAGGGCAATATATAAAACAATAAAAAAAAATCCCCAGCACAATTTCCAGCTAGTTAGCATAAAAAAATGTAACTATTTAAAAACCTAGGTTAAAGTGATTGTAAAGTCTTGTTTTTTTCTCTAAAAATAACAAACATTTTATACTTAGCTCCTCTGTGCAGTTGTTTTTTACAGGGCAGCCCAGATCCTCATCTTCTCAGATCCCTCTTCTGTGCTCCTGGCCCCTCCCTCCTGGCGAGTGCACTCACAGCAAGCAGCATGCTATTGGGGCACCTGAGCAGAGTTCCAGTTCCCTGCGTCCATGCATACACGGAGCCCCCCCTCTCCTGATTGGCTAACTGACTTTAATTGACAGCAGCGGGAGCCAATGGCACCGCTGCTGTATCTCAGCCAATCAGGAGGAGGGTCCAGGATGGCCGAGGCACTCGTGGACATCACTGGAGAGAGAAGGGGCTCAGGTAAGTATTAAGGGGGCTGAGGGTAGCTGCTACACACAGAAGGTTTTTTTATCTTAATGCATAGAATGCATTAAGATAAAAAAACCTTCGGCCTTTACAACCCCTTTCAAAACAGAGGCTATTGTTGCATACATTTGTGTATACATGTGAAGCCACACTGCCCAGTCTAGGCACATCTGTTAGGGCTCCTCTCACACCTGGTATGTAGTATGTAGTATAGTAAAGCACTCCATTAGTTTGAATAGGCTGTCAACGCACCAGAATGTTTACGCACCAGGTTTACTTTATGGCTCTTCCATTTAGAAGCTTGCATTTAGATGCTGGGCATGTGGGTGGTAGGGACTGTATTTTTTTTTTTTGCTGCAGCAAATGGGACAGAGAAATTGGCCGGCTGTAGTCTACAGCTGGTGGTGTGCTGCTGGCAGATGTGCTACAAGATCCTGGGACCAGTGGTGTACAGTGGCGTCTCCAGCTTTCAAATTTAGGGGGGGCACATGGGGGGACAGGGACAAAAGTAGGGGGGCAACTATAAATTGCATATATATATATATATATATATATATATATATATATATATATATATATATCCTGGGGCCCCTTTACTACGACCCCACAACGGGCCCTTTCACATGTTCTGCAGTGAGCTCCCTTCCTACTGTATTGGGGTCCCCCAGGGTGGCAGAAAACAAGAGATATATGTCACCAGCATATCAAGAAAATATAAGGATCCAAAGCAGTGGGAGAACTATCAGGGTTGCAAAGGTTGTCTTGCCTCCGGGCCCTGGTGTTCTGCCACTGTGGGGTTCCCCAGCCTCCTCTTGCTGTCCTGCCCCTGCTATTGACAGCTCTGGTCTGGCATCTCTTGGAATTTACAGGCTGGTCCTCCTGTCCTAAGGACGGGAGAAATCAGTCTGTTTTTTCAGTAACTGAAAGTCCTGGTGGAGTCCTTCCTGCAACTCGCTCTTCTCCCTGCCAATGAGGATGCAGGTGAAGGAGCAGATCAGGCGGCCGTGGTTGTGTGAACGCTTGCATTATGCAGTGTCAGCGAGCAGGGGAGGGGGGGAGGAATCACCCGCAGGAGCTGACTGGGGACTCTCTCCCTCTTAGACATTGATTTTTTGTAAAAAAAAAAAAAAAAAATTTTTTTTTTTGGGGGGGGGGGGGGGCACATGGTGGGGCACAGCATAATGTTGGGGGGGGTCAGGGGCCCCCTCTGGCCCCCCCCTAGGGTCGCCATTGGTGGCGTAGCGTGGGTTGTCAGCACCCGGGACGAGGCAGGTCATTTGCGCCCTCTAACCTGCGGACTTTTAGCACTCCCCGAGTCCCTTCTAATACAATAGTACTGATCTACCTGATTCTATACTGACCACTACACTAACCTACTTGATTTCAACACTTATCAACCTGATTCCTTTACTGACCATTACACAATACACTGACCACTATACTATACTGTCCACTACACTGAGAACTACACTAACCACTATACTACACTGACCACTACACTACACTGACCACTACACTGAGAACTACACTGACCACTATACTGTCCACTACACTACACTGACCACTACACTACACTGGCCACTACACTGAGAACTACACTGACCACTACACTACACTATACTGTCCACTACACTGACCACTACACTACACTATACTGTCCACTACACTGACCACTACACTATACTGTCCACTACACTGACCACTACACTATACTGTCCACTACACTGAGAACTACACTAACCACTATACTACACTGACCACTACACTACACTGACCACTACACTGAGAACTACACTGACCACTATACTGTCCACTACACTACACTGACCACTACACTACACTGGCCACTACACTGAGAACTACACTGACCACTACACTACACTATACTGTCCACTACACTGACCACTACACTACACTATACTGTCCACTACACTGACCACTACACTATACTGTCCACTACACTGACCACTACACTATACTGTCCACTACACTGACCACTACACTATACTGTCCACTACACTATACTGACCACTATACTACACTGTCCACTATACTACACTGTCCACTATACTACACTATACTGACCACCATACTACACTACACTGACCACTATACTACATTGACCACTATACTACACTACACTGCCCACCATACTACACTACATTGACCACTATACTACACTGTTGACTATACTACACTATACTGACCACCGCACTATACTACACTGACCACTACACTGTCCACTACACTATACTGACCACTATACTACACTACACTGACCTCCATACTAAACTACACTATACTGACCACTATACTAACCCACTATACTATACTACACTAACCACTATACTGTCCACTATACTGACCACTATACTACACTACACTGACCACTATACTACATTGACCACTATACTACACTACACTGACCACTACACTGTCCACTATACTACACTGACCACTATACTACACTGTCCACTACACTGACCATCATACTGACCACTAAACTACACTGAACTCCATACTAAACTACACTACACTGACCACTACACTGTCCACTATACTACACTGACCACTATACTACACTATACTGACTACCACACTACACTACACTGACCACTACACTATACTGTCCACTACACTGACCACCATACTGACCACTACACTACACTGACATCCATACTAAACTACACAATACTGACCACTATACTAACCACTATACTATACTACACTACACTGACCACTATACTATCTACTATACTATACTATACTATACTATACTATACTGACCTCCATACTAAACTACACTATACTGACCACTATACTATACTACACTATCCACTATACTACACTACACTGTCCACTATACTGACCACTATACTACATTACACTGTCCACTATACTGACCACTATACTAACCACTATACTGACCACTATACTAACCACTATACTACACTATACTAACCACTATACTATACTACACTATATTAACCACTATACTGCACTATACTGTCAACTATACTGACCACTATACTGAACTACACTGTCCACTATACTGACCACTATACTGACCACTATACTACACTATACTGACCACTATACTACACTATACTGTCAACTATACTGACCACTATACTGAACTACACTGTCCACTATACTGACCACTATACTGACCACTATACTACACTATACTGACCACTATACTACACAGCCTACACTATACAGTACACTATACTGACCACTATACTGACCACTATACTACACTATACTGACCACTATACTACACTATATTGTCAACTATACTGACCACTATACTGAACTACACTGTCCACTATACTGACCACTATACTACACTATACTGACCACTATACTGACCACTATACTGACCACTATACTACACTATACTGACCACTATACTACACAGCCTACACTATACTGACCACTATACTGACCACTATACTACACTATACTGACTACTATACTACACAGCCTACACTATACTGACCACTATACTAACCACTATACTACACTATACTGACCACTATACTGACCACTATACTACACTACACTATACTGACCACTATACTACACAGCCTACACTACACTGTCCACTATACTACACTATACTGACCACCATACTACACTACACTATACTGACCACTATACTACACAGCCTACACTATACTGTCCTGCCTACAGTCAGTCTCTCTATCTCTCTCTCTCGCCCATCCCCCCCCCCTCGGGGCCAGTAACATGACTCTCACGAGGGAGTCTCACTCACCTTCTTGTCCTGGCCTGCATCGGTCCGGAGGCGGAGGAGAAGACAGCGGCGGCTCACAGTTTTGCTTCTCTCCCCCGCGCTCTGGCTGCTGCCATGTTCAGTGTCCAGCACATTGTGATTGGGCATATAGGGGTCATGTGCGGAGGCGGGACTTCAGGAGCGATCGAGGACAGGCCAGCCCTACGCCTCACATGACCCCCATACTCCCAATCACAGGGCGCCAGACACTTAACATGGCGGCCGGAGCGCGGGGGGACACAGGAACTTTAAATTAGGAGGAGGCAGCCAGTAGTGACACATACTGGCGTCCCCCTAAATGTCGTGCCCGGGGCCACGACACCCCCTGCACCCCCCACGCTACACCACTGCCTGGGACACCCTGCGCTATACCATCATCCCTGTCAGTGAAGGCTGCTCAGAGATCATGACATATAGCAGGGACAGACTGAGGTGAGTAAGGAGGAGGGACATATTTGTGCCCCTTTTTTGTGTGGCTTTTAGGTGCTCTTGCCAACGGGCTGAGTGGTGGGAGGTTAAATGCATGTGGTACCCAAATGGTTGGAGTTTTTCCACACTTTACGTGCTTGATGGGGGGGAATGGGAGTGCTTATTAACAAAATGTAATACAGTTGTGTAAATGTGTACGTGGATGCACTTTAATCGATAGAAAGTGGTGTTTAGTGCACTTTAATTTGAGTATTCACTACACAGACACACTCCATGGCTACACTATAATATACTTCAATATACTGCGTCAAACGTGCAATAACACAATGAAATATATGGCTTTAAACTTGCAGTAACGCAATGAAATATACAGTGTTAAACTTGCAGTAACGCAATGAAATATTCACCGTTAAACTTGCAGTAACCCACAGAACTAAATGGTGTTAAACTTGCAGTAACCCACAGAACTAAATGGCGTTAAATTTGCAGTAACCCACAGAACTAAATGGTGTTAAACTTGCAGTAATGCACAGAACTATATGACGTTAAACTTGCAGTAACACAATGAAATATACGGCGTTGAACTTGCAGTAATGCAATAAAATATGCAGCATTAAACTTGCAGTAACGCAATGAAATATACGGCGTTAAACTTGCAGTAACACACAGAACTATATGACGTTAAACTTGCAGTAACACAATGAAAATATGCAGTAACGCAATTAAATATACTGTGTTAAACAGTAAACAGTATATTTAATTGCGTTACTGCACAGCCTTGGTATCCATGCAATTGCAGACACTTGGCTATTAAAAGTTTGTCTAAGGCACTTGTTGGTTTGCCCGTTTGAGGGTGTCCTTGTGTACCCTGATTTGCCGTTCCCATCCTCAACCACCTACTATTTATGCTCTGGGAATCTTCCAAAATCCTTTAAAAGTATAAAATACTGCTTTCATCTGCTGAATATTGCCATGCGATTTTAGCCTTCCGTCTGAGGCGTGGGGGACCATCTATCTGAATAATGCTGTGCAACACTGTCTAGGAATATATGTCTTATGTCCCATACACGCGGTCGGATTTTCCGACAGAAAATGTGTGATAGGACCTTGTTGTCGGAAATTCCGACCGTGTGTGGGCTCCATCACACATTTTCCATCGGATTTTCCGACACACAAAGTTTGAGAGCAGGATATAAAATTTTCCGACAACAAAATCCGTTGTCGGAAATTCCGATCGTGTGTACACAAATCCGACGGACAAAGTGCCACGCATGCTCAGAATAAATAAAGAGATGAAAGCTATTGGCCACTGCCCCGTTTATAGTCCCGACGTACGTGTTTTACGTCACCGCGTTTAGAATGATCGGATTTTCCAACAACTTTGTGTGACCGTGTGTATGCAAGACAAGTTTGAGCCAACATCCGTCGGAAAAAATCCTAGGATTTTGTTGTCGGAATGTCCGAACAAAGTCCGACCGTGTGTACAGGGCATTAATGTTACCAGCATGCTTCCATCTAACCCCTGAAAAAGAAAATGAATACAGAGTCTGTTTAGCCTTTTGGCTTTTCTCTGTTTCCGAAACATGTTGGGACTTGTTGTGACCACCATATTCAATCGACTTCCAGTCTAGTAATGTTGTGTGCTCTCAACATCCAATTAGCTGCTGATTTCTATTGTACATGTATTTCAATTTCATGATTTTAGATGTTTATTGTATATTCTATTCTATTTTGTCTATATTTATCCAATAAAATGTATATTTTTATATACATCTTCTATGATTCTATTGCCAATATCCTGTCCACCCTTTTACCCACACCATCCCCTTGGGGCACCCCTTCCTTTTTTGTGTTAAACAGTCACTACACTCACACTGACTGAACTATCCCTACATTCACACTAATGTAAAGATCAATGGTCGCACTACACTCACAATGACTGAACTATCCCTACATTCACACTAATGTAAAGATCAATGGTCGCACTAAACTCATACTCACATTCTACACTGACAATAGAATCAGAATAGCACACTATTGCACACTTAGACCCCTTTCACACTGGGTCACCTTTCAGGTGTTTTTGCGCTAAAAAAAGCATCTGTAAAGCGCCTGAAAAGCGCCTCTCAAGCCAACCCAGTGGGGCGGTGCACTCGCAGGACAGGAAAAAAAGTCTTGCAAGCAGCATCTTTGGGGCGGTGGAGGAGCAGTGTATACACCACTCCTCCACTGCCCCTGCCCATTGAAATCAATAGGCATCGCTTTGCAGGGCTTTTAACCCTTTATTTGGCCGCTAGCGGGGGTTAAAAGCTCCCTGCTACCGCCGATATAACAGCGGTAAAGCACCTCTAAAACTAGCGGCACTTTATCGCTAATGCCCCCCGGCCCCAGTGTGAAAGGGGTCTAACTGTCTAATAGCACTGAACAGAGCCCTGTTCTATCTCTCTCCAGGCCACTATCACACTACAAATGGCCGCTATGAAAAGAATACTTTTTTATAGTGTGGGGCGGGATTAAGAGCAATAAGCCATGATTGGATACAGTCACCATGACAGCGTCCAATCATGGCTCTGACAGTGCTCTGTTCCCTGATTGGGCAAAGCTTTCATTGCTTCAGCCAATCAGGGCTTTAAGTGCACTGTGCTGTGGCGCAGTGCATTGCGGTTGTTCAGCGGGTCGAACAAATGGTCGAACAACCCTATAATTTGGTTCTTTGGAGAACGTCCGAACAGCCAAAGTTTGGCCCAAACTCATGCTTGGGCTGAACCGTTCGCCCATCCCTATCTCAGACTGACAATGCTGCTGTCTGCTGTGCCCCTGGTACTCATTCATCCAAAATGGGGGCACTCTAATGCAGGAGGTGTGTTACTGGCATGATCACCAGGTGAAAACAGAGGGGAGAAAAGGCCTAAAACAAAAAAAAAGAAAAAAAAAAAAAGAATGCAGCCACCTCATCTAATGTTTGGTTAGCAGCAATATATTACATTTTTGGTTTGGGGTTTAATACCACTTTAAGAAAAATGCAACTAATAGAAAAAAACAGAAGGAAAGGGAAAGGAGAGGCGCCTAGCCGCCAATAGTGTAACAAGTTTATTGGGTGTGGTTAAAGTGTGATTAAACCCAGGACCCTGCATTCGCATATCTGGCCTCCCACAGTACACAGAATATGGAAATACAATAGTTTTAGTTTTAGAAAATATAAACTGCTAAATAAACTGCTCATCAGCAGTATATAGCGGTCTTATCACTTCTATTGCCGCGTACACACGATCAGACATTCCAACAACAAAATCCTGGATTTTTTTTCGACAGATGTTTGCTCAAACTTGTCTTGCATACACACGGTCGCACAAATGTTGTTGGAAATTCCGATTGCCAAGAACGCAGTGACATACAACATGTACAACGAGCTGAGAAAAATGAAGTTCAATAGCCAGTGCGGCTCTTCTGTTTGATTCTGAGCATGCGTGGAGTTTTGTGCATCGGAATTGTGTACACACGCTCGAAATTTCCGACAACGAGTTTTGTCAGAAAATTTGAGAACCTGCTCTCAAACATTTGTTGACGGAAATTCCAACAGCAAATGTCCGATGGAGCATACACACGGTCGGAATTTACGACAAAAAGCTCACATCGAACATTTGTTGTCCGAAATTCCGACCGTGTGTACGCAGCATATGAGTGTCTGGTTAAAGCTTGTAGGAGGAGTTTTCATCCTGCTCTGACTGTCCTATGAGTTTGCAGGACCTTTGTCCCTCTGTCTGGACAGTGCTCATTGGCCCTGTGCTGATCACATGCACTCTTCCAAAAAAAAACTTTTGAGCGATGCACACCAAACTGAGCATGTGCAGCTTGCCCCCAAGGCTCTGTTCTATCAGGAGATGGTTTGGGGACTGTGGAAGTGTGGGAGGATCAGATAAGACAGGATCAAACAGCCTTTTTACACAATGCAGAGGAATAACCCCTTAGGTTCCACAGTGGGTATAAAAAGCATGCTGTACTGCATATATAGACAGAATTTACTGTTGTGGGTTTAGTAACACTTTAAGTGCATGCCACAAGTGTTCCATGTATCCATACCTCGTGTAGGAAATCCCATTCATGTCAATTGGGATGCAGTAACTGCACGTACACCACTCCAAATTTGACAGCAGTGCGGGTTCACAACCTTGAATGTGCACAGTCTGCGTTCAGAGCCTGACACCCACACAGCTGTCAAATTGGGAGCAGTAGCTGTGTCCTTGCAGCCACTGCGTCCCAATTGACATAAGCTTACATACACCTGTGTGAACAAGGCCTAAGAATGGAATAACCCTGCATTATGACCACTAAATAGCTGACATTCATAGTATATAAATATTTAAAGCATTTGTTAACCTAAGAAAAAAAAAAAAGGGATCCTGTTCCTTTAAAGCATGTTGTACAGCACAGTGCTTGTGCTGTGTAATTTGGCCCCCTGCCCCCTGTATCACCTGAAATACCTGGTTGATCCTGCCTGGAGATGCCTTCCCCTCTGTAAACTGACCACGGACTATCATGGCTGATGAGCCCTGACACCTTGGTCAGTTTACGTGCCTCCGTCATCCACAGCCCTGTTCTCCTGTGTCTCCTGGTTCATCCTCCCCCCTCCCCTCCCTGCCTGTCGGCTCTGTGTCAGAGCCTGCCCCCCTGCTGCTGAAATAACTGTTATATAATAATGTGTTATATAACCCTGTTTGTTTCTGAAGCCTGTGTGCCTCTGTCTCTATGTTTTAGTAAAAAAAATGCTGTATATACCGGATTTCAGTGTGCCGATCGGCGCTCAGGTGACCAGCCGCCTCTTTCCTCTCTCCTCCTCGCCCCCTGATTGATGTCAGCGGGGGATTTTCAGCCCCTTCCACTCTAGCTGTCAGACGGGGAGAGGAGAAAGCCGGTGTTCCATCAGATTCGGCGGCCCATCAGATATGGTAACGGAAGTGATGTTCCGTCGCCTGCGCATGAGTACAACCGCCGTTCCGTCACCTGCGCATGCACACAGCCGCTACCAGGTTGCCCAGCGTTTTTTTAATAAAGCACAAAGACAGAGACACACAGGTTTAGGAAACAAACAGGATTATACAAAAGCATGACAGTGGTTTAACCACCAATTTAAGTGTAACAAATCAGCTACTGCCAGGAGTGAACAGCTATACCCAATTGATACAATGTTGCAGAGACAAAATTTTGTTGTTTGACAAGTTAAATGGATTGAAACTTTTTTACAGATCATCCAAGGTAAACAGCGGAGTTCTATCTCTGCAACATTGTATGAATTCTGTATAGCAGATTTCATTACACAGATTAGCAGAGGCTTTCCTCATATTGTTTTTTCTTCTGGTTGGATGTTGTTAGTTTATAGCTAATAGCATTAGACTATTTTCTATATTGGCTGAATGTTCTTTATTTCTTTTGGTCAAATGTTTTTATGGCTGTTTTCTCCAAAAATGGAAGTCAATGCAAACTCTAAACTCCCTGCATCTATAGACACCACGGATCTAACACTAACCTATCTATCCCTGTAAAGAAAAAATTAGTATACATACCTTTTTGGAAGCCGATCTGACCCGCTCCGACATCAGCATTTCCCCTCCCCCTATTACTGCAATCATCACCTCTTTGTAACTCTAAGCCCACTTGCTAACAACCCCCCCAGGACACTGAAGCATGTCCCCTCATACAAATCACATTCTCATACTACCTCCCTTTCTCTTCTGCTTCTCCTAATCGCTGGAGATATTTCCCCAAACCCTGGGTCTCCCTTATTTAACTGTACCCAACACACCCATCACCATCACCCTACATCATCTGACAGTAGACGCAATCTAGTCTCCATTTCTCTTCTTCTCAACACCAGCCTCCCTCTCTCCTGCACCCTCTGGAACGCCCGCTCTGTCTGCAACAAACTCACTGCTGTTCATGACCTCTTTGTCACTAATTCCTTTAATATACTTGCTCTCACCGAAACCTGGCTCCACGAATCTGACACCCCTTCTCCTGCTTCCCTATCCCAGGGTGGCCTTCACTGGACTCACTCCCCTAGGCCTAATGGACGTAAAGGAGGTGGAGTGGGATTCCTCCTATCCCCCCAGAGCACCTTCCAGGTTATTCACTCTCCTCCCTCTTTTTCTCTCTCTTCATTCCAAGCCCACTGTATACGTCTATTCTCTCCTACCTCCCTAAGAATTGCTGTGATCTATCGGCCCCCTGGACCATTATCGACTTTCCTTGATGAGTTCTCTGCCTGGCTACCCTACTTTCTCTCTTCGGAAATTCCCACAATCCTTCTCGGTGATTTCAACATCCCTGCTAATGCAAACACTCCTGCTACTTCTAAACTGCTTAGTCTAACCTCTTCATTTGACCTGAAGCAATGGGTACAAGCTTCTACTCACTCTGATGGCAACACCCTTGACCTTGTATTCTCCTACCTATGCACTCCATGCAACTTCTCAAACAATCCTTTTCCTCTCTCCGACCATCACCCTATTAGTTTCTCTCTCCCCCTGTCTTCCACCACCTTTCCCTCCAATCGCCTAACCATCACCCGTAGAAACTTTCGCAACTTCAACTCCTCTCTCCTCTATTCTGCTACTGACCACCTCTATGACAAAATCTCTCCCCTGTCCTGCCCCAACCAAGCCATGTCCATCTACAACAAATCCCTGTCCTCCACCCTGGACAAGCTCGCTCCCCTCACTACACACAGAATCAGGCCTCGACCCCTACAACACTGGCAAACAGATGACACTAAAATTCTCAAAAAACTTAGTCACGCTCTTGAGCGTCTGTGGCACAAGACTAAGTCTCTCAAAGACTTCAACCACTACAAGTCTGCCCTCCAAAAATACTATTCTTTCCTCCACACTGCCAAGCAAACCTATTTTACAACTCTTATTAACACCATTTCATCCAGTCCCCGTAAACTCTTCTCTACCTTCAACTCTCTACTTTGTCCTTCACCGCCTCCACCCACTGACTTACTCACTGCCCAGGAGATCGCTAATCACTTCAAAAACAAGATTGATACAATCCGTGATGAAATCTCTACTCTACAGGTATCTCCCCTAGCTAAGACCCCATGTCAACAGGTACAACTTACACTCCCCCTATTCAAATCTGCTACTACAGACGAAGTTGCTAAACTCCTTTCCCACCTAACCACCCGTCCCCTGGACCCTATTCCCTCTCAAATGCTACGGTCACCCTCTGAACCCCATCCTACACACTCTAACCCACATCTTCAATCTCTCCCTCACCTCTGGCATCTTCTCCAATGCTCTAAAACATGCACTGGTCACTCCCATACTTAAAAAGCCGTCCTTGGACCATACCAACAACCATTAACAACCTACGCCCAATCTCCTTGCTCCCCTTTTCCTCTAAACTCCTTGAACGCCTGGTTTACAACCAACTGAGTGACCACCTCATTAAAAACAACCTTCTTGATCCCCTTCAATCTGGATTTCGCCCTCAACACTCCACAGAAACTGCTCTTTTAAAACTCACAAATGACCTACTAACTGCAAAAACCAACGGACACTATTCTGTACTCCTACTTCTGGATCTTTCAGCTGCCTTTAACACGGTTGACCACCCCCTCCTCAAAAAACTTTACTCCCTTGGTCTCCGTGACTGTGCTCTTCAGTGGCTCTCATCCTACCTATCCTAACGCACATTCAGTGTCACTAATGCCGCGTACACACGGTCGGACTTTTCATCTACAAAAGTCCAACGGACGCCGACGGACTAAAGCTGGCTGGTAATCCGATCGTGTGTGGGCTTCTCCGGACTTTCAGCAGACTTTTTCAGCCTCAAATCCGACGGACTTTAGATTTGAAACATGCTTCAAATCTTTACGTCGTAACTACGACGGACCCCGAAATCCGCTCGTCTGTGTGCTAGTCCGACGGACAAAAACCCATGCTAGGGCAGCTATTGGCTACTGGCTATGAACTTCCTTATTTTAGTCCGGTGTACGTCATCACGTACGAATCCGTCGGACTTTTGTGTGGTCGTGTGTAGGCAAGTCCGTTCCTTAGAAAGTCTGCTGCAAGTCCGCCGAAAGTCCGCCGGAAGTCCGCCGGAAGTCTGTCGGACAGGCTGTCGGACTTTTGTAGACGAAAAGTCCGACCGTGTGTACGCGGCATTACAATTCTACTTCCTCCACTCCTCTTCCCTTTTCTGTTGGGGTCCCCCAAGGTTCTGTTCTTGGACCTCTTTTATTTTCAATCTACACCTCTTCCCTGGGTCAGCTGATAGCCTCACATGGCTTTCAATATCATTTCTATGCTGACGACACACAAATCTATCTCTCCACCCCTCAACTCACTCCATCAGTCTCCTCACGAATCACTAACTTACTAACCAACATATCTGTATGGATGTCACACCACTTCCTCAAACTCAACCTGTCCAAAACCGAGCTTATAATATTTCCTCCCCCACGTGCCTCTTCCCCTGACTTCTCTGAGAGCAATGGCAAAACCATCCACCCGTCCCCACGTGTCAGGGTGCTAGGTGTTATCCTGGACTCTGAACTCTCCTTTCGGCCCCAGATCCAATCACTTTCCAAAGCTTGCCGCCTCAACCTCTGCAACATCTCTAAACTACGTCCCTTTCTAACCAATGAAACCACAAAGCTCCTGATTCACTCCCTGGTTATCTCTCGCCTCAAATACTGCAACTCCCTCCTCATTGGCTTACCTTTAAATAGACTATCCCCCCTTCAGTCCATCATTAATGCTGCTGCCAGACTCATCCACCTTACAAACCGCTCAGTGTCTGCTACCCCTCTCTGCCAATCCCTCCACTGGCTACCACTCACCCAACAAATTAAATTCAAAATACTAACAATAAGTTACAAAGCCATCCACAACTCTGCCCCCAGTTACATCACTAGCCTAGTCTCAAAATACCAACCTAATCGCCACCTCCGTTCCTCCCAAGACCTTCTGCTCTCTAGCTCCCTCATCACCTCCTCCCATATCGGCCTCCAGGACTTCTCCCGAGCCTCGCCCATCCTCTGGAATTCACTACCCCAATCTGTCAGACTGTCTCCAAATTTATCCACCTTTAGGCGATCCCTGAAAACTTTCCTCTTCACAGAAGCCTATCCTGCCTCCATCTAACAACTGCACTATTTTCTCCATTAGCTCATCCCCCACAGCTATTACCCTTCTGTATAACTTGACCCTCCCTCCTAGATTGTAAGCTCTAACGATTCCTCCTGTATTAAATTGTATTGTACTTGTATTGTCTGCCCTAATGTTGTAAAGTGCTGCGTAAACTGTCGGCGCTATATAAATCCTGTATAATAATAATAATAATAATAATAATAATAATAAACAAGCATTTCCCTGTTCTGCCTAGTAACAGGATACTGATCACAGCTCTCTGTAATCGGGAGCGGTGATCAGTGTCGTGTCACACATAGCCCATCCCCCCCACAGTTAGAATCACTCCCTAGGATACACTTAACCCCTTCACTGCCCCCTAGTGGTTAACCCCTTCACTGACAGTCACATTTACACAGTAATCAATGCATTTTTAATTGCACTGATCGCTGTATAAATGTGAATAGTCTCAAAATCACGCCAAAAGTGTCCATAATGTCGCAGTCACGATAAAAATCGCTGATCGCCGCCATTACTAGTTAAAAAAAAATTATTAATAAAAATGCAATAAAACTATCCCCTATTTTGTAGACACTATAACTTTTGCGCAAACCAATCAATAAATGCTTATTGCGATTTTTTTTACCAAAAATATGTAGAAGAATACATATCAGCCTAAACTGAGGGAAAAAAATGTTTTTTATATATATTTTGGGGATATTTATTATAGCAAAAAGTAAAAAATAAT
Organism: Aquarana catesbeiana; assembly: GCF_042186555.1. NCBI lineage: Eukaryota > Metazoa > Chordata > Amphibia > Anura > Ranidae > Aquarana > Aquarana catesbeiana. Next base: position 338,496,521 of record NC_133324.1, on the reverse strand, counting down.
GCCTTTTTTTCAAAATTGTCGCTAATTTTTTGTTTATAGTGAAAAAAATAAAAACCGCAGAGGTGATCAAATACCACCAAAAGAAAGCTCTATTTGTGGGGAAAAAAGGACGTCGATTTTGTTTAGGAGCCACGTCACACGACCGCGCAATTGTCAGTTAAAGCGATGCAGTGCTGAATCGCAAAAAGTGCTCTGGTCTTCGGGCAGCCAAATGGTCCGGGGCTTAAGTGGTTAAGCAGAACTTTACCCATAACAACTTGATAAAAACTAATGTTCTTTAGCAAGGAACATCATCTATTCCTCGTTAATAAGTATGCTACCAAAATGAATGTGTACTATACAGTGCCTTGAAAAAGTATTCACACCCCTTGAAATGATTCACATTTTGTCATGTTACAACCAAAAACATAAATGTATTTTATTGGGATTGTATGTGGTAGTATTCTAGGGTAGTATATGGACAGGCTAGGGTAGTATATTGACAGGTTAGGGTAGTATACAGACAGGCTAGGGTAGTAAATAGACAGGGATTAGTCCCAGGTAAAGCTGGAGTTGGGCTATAAAGCATTATAGAATTTTTAATCATTCACTTTTTATCACCGATATTTATGTAAAAAACAATTTGACACATTTTGGTACAGCTGATTATCCAACAACCTAGGTTTTCATCGGAAAGCACTTATTCCAGTAATCTCTGTGCTTTTTCCATAAACAACCATCAGGGAGCAGTGTTGCAATAGAACTCTCAGGTCCCTGCATTCCCACTGAACCTTACGCATCTATAATATATATCTGAATAATGCCGGTACTGGCTTTAAATAAAAATGTTTCTTAGGACATGCCAGTGTACTTATTAAACCACAAACATCACAGGGGGATATATATATATATAGAGATCAATTTGGTTGCATTAAACAGGTGATTTATTGTTTAATAAATTCAATCTGGCATGATTAGTCACAGAAGAAAACGCATCGTGTTTGGTATAAAAAAAAAGAGAAATATTTACAATGGTACAAGGGCAACAATAACGACAGCATCATGTGAATAATTTAATACTTATGAAAAAAAAAAAAAATCTGTGGAAGGCCCCAGCGAGATTTGAACTCGCGACCCCTGGTTTACAAGACCAGTGCTCTAACCCCTGAGCTATGGAGCCATCTGGCTGTCACAGAGTGTGTGTTTCTTCTAATGATACCAGAACACTGAATCACAGTTTCCCTAATTTCTGTAATGTAATATAAGCCTTTTTAATTGAATGTTCTACATAGGCATAAATACAGGATGCACAGGCTGTGATTACAACATGCAAACTCAGCAACCAGGGTGGCTGCTTAGTGCTTTGGCTCTTGGTATCCCGGGACTCATCAGAAGCAGGTGTAACATTGCAATCTGTATTCTCATAAGAGCCTATCATCTCCTCATTTACTTGTTACTTACTTTGTGTCCAAATCAATTATGATTAATGACAGGTCTGCTAAATGACAGGTTTACACTTTACAATAACAAGACCACAGGGATGCCTTAACTACATATACAAAATACTGAGCTCTAGAGAGCCTTCAAATAAAAGGATAACTTCAGTTACTTTGCAATTTAATCGGCACAAAAGTTTTATATTTCCAAATCCATGAGTCATATTTGTTTTTAAAAAAATGTAATAATAATAATAGACGTTGCCTTCCATGCATGTTTTTATATTAAAACATTTAATCAACTTTCTTTCTTAAAACGATTAATTTAGAGAAATAACTAATTTCAGAGATTTACTTCTCTGAGGTTAATTACCACAGGCTATGTTGCACGTCAACTAGACATGTGCGCCGTCAATAAATTTGTTTTGTTTCGTTCCGTTCCGTATTAGCCGTTAATTCGTAATTCGTAATTCGTGTCCGAAATTCAATATGGATTCGTACGAAATTCGAATTTTGGTTAGGTTCGTTAACTTTTCGTAACAATTACGAACGTTCGTTATGATGAATTTAAAAAGCAAAAAATACCTTTCTCAATATGGCAGTCGTTGGACTCATTATGCTCATTATGAGGGGCTCCCACCATCCCTGCGCTGTGCTGACTTCCTCCTGGGGCTGTACCCCTGCTGTGCTCATTATGAGGGGCTCCCACCATCCCTGTGCTGTGCTGACTTCCTGGGTTTGTACCCCTGCTGTGCTCATTATGAGGGGCTCCCACCATCCCTGTGCTGTGCTGACTTCCTCCTGGGGCTGTACCCCTGCTGTGCTCATTATGAGGGGCTCCCACCATCCCTGTGCTGTGCTGACTTCCTCCTGGGGCTGTACCCCTGCTGTGCTCATTATGAGGGGCTCCCACCATCCCTGTGTTGTGCTGACTTCCTGGGTTTGTACCCCTGCTGTGCTCATTATGAGGGGCTCCCACCATCCCTGTGCTGTGCTGACTTCCTGGGTTTGTACCCCTGCTGTGCTCATTATGAGGGGCTCCCACCATCCCTGTGCTGTGCTGACTTCCTCCTGGGTTTGTACCCCTGCTGTGCTCATTATGAGGGGCTCCCACCATCCCTGTGCTGTGCTGACTTCCTGGGTTTTTAACTTCAACATAACGAATAATAGTAATTATTATGACAATAATAAAACAATATTAACAAACATTTTTCTTTTGTCCGATTCTGAATCTCCCATCGACTACCAGTACCAGTCTCCTACTCCCATATTAAAAAAGGTAATTTTCCCAACCCTCACTCAGCAACAGAAGAAAACCTCTGATTGGTCAACAAAACACCAGTTACAACGGAATTTGGATCCAAAATTCGTCAACGAAATTTCGTATTTCGTATAAAATTCGGAAGCAAAACAAATCGCACACATCTAACGTCAACATGCATTGCGTCAATGGGCTGCCAGCTCACCCGAAAATATTGAAAACTGGTTGTAACCCTTTTTTGTAACTTAACGCATGTAAATGGTGTTTACATGATAAGGGCTTATACACCAGTGGTGGCTTGTGTTTTTTTGGGGGGACGGCAAACAACCACCCCCCAGTCGGTTAGTGGCACCAACGACCCCACCTGCGGATGGATGGGGTAAGCCCAGAACTTACCCCATCTAGGTAGTGGATAGACGGACAGGCTGCAGTGTGTCCTAGCGTGATCCTCCTCCTAGGTGTCCAATAGGATCGCCTCTCCTTTCAGCCAATCGGAAACCGGGTCTCACATCCGCTTCTGATAAGCCACATTGAGGATCAGTGTTTCAACAGTGAATGTTCATTCACTGTTGTAACACACCTAGGTGAGCTCCGGTTGCATTCTCTGCAACCTGAGCCCACCCTATTTTGAAGCCTGTTAGAGCCTCTGGCTCTAATCAGGTGCTTAAAAAAAACCTGCCTGCTGTAATTCATGCGCCTGGTGCCCTGAAAGGGGCCGGACGCATGAATAGGGGGTGGCCGTGGCGGCCGTGGATAGATTTATGCATAAATCTATCCATTGCAAATAGGGGGTGGCCTGGAGAGAGGGGGCAGCGCCCGGGAGCCCCTAATGGACGGGCCGCCACTGTTATACACAACAGATGTGTTGGGTAAAGAAATTACATATGGAAGCTCAATGGTTACAAAACATTATAGTGATTAAGGATTAGCTTGGACCTTTTCAGAACCTAGCCAGAACCCACGTGAGCAAGCACGCCATAAAGCTTTCACCTGTACTAGGCCAAGCATTTTTGGAGAAGAGTTTATACTTGTGGCTGCAAAGCAGGGAAAGCCTCAGTTGCTTATGATTGACCCAGTACAGTGACAGCTTCCTGGTGGGGTTGTCCATGTGGGTTCACTCTAGGATTCAAACACACCCAAACGCATTGTTAACCACTCCCTCCCCGGAAGGTTTTACCCCCTTCCTGACCAGAGCACTGTTTACAATTTGGCACTGCGTCGCTTTAACTGGTAATTGCGTGGTCATGCAATGCTGTACCCAGACAAAATTTGCATCTTTTTTTATTTGATCACCTCTGCGGTTTTTATCTTTTGCGCTATACACAAAAAAAGAGCGACAATTTTGAAAAAAAAAACAATATTTTTTACTTTTTGCTATAATAAATATCCCCAGAAATGTTTTTAAAAAACAAATTTCTTCATAAGTTAAGGCCAATATATATTCTTCTACATATTTTTGGTTAAAAAAATTGCAATAAGTGTATATTGATTGGTTTGCACAAAAGTTATAGCATCTACAAACTATGGGAAAGATTTATGGCATTTTTATGGCTTTTTATTATTTTTATTTTTTTTACTAGTAATGTCAGTGATCTGCAATTTTTAGCAGTTTTGCTGCATTGCGACGGACAGATCAGACACTTCTGACACATTTTTGGGACCATTGACATTTCTACAGCGATCAGGGCTATAAAAATGCACTGATTACTGTGTAAATGACACTGGTAAAGAAGGGGTTAACACTAGGGGGCGATCAAGGGGTTAAATGTGTGTTCCCTCAGTGTGTTCTAACTGTATGGGGATAGGACTGAGTAGGAGAGGAGACATATCGCTGTTCCTACAGAGGGTAGATCCAGCCACCCTGCCAAGACCTTCTGCCTGGGGGTTGGCCAGATTTCCTCAAGTATGCAGATCAGGACCTCTGACCTCTGCCCACTAACTTCCAGAAGCTTCTCCAAGCTTCTAGAACCAGAGGGAGGTACCAAAGACCTGCACTGTAGAGTCATCCAGCCTGATCTGTAGTAGCCCAACCCAATTACAGACTCACATAGCTACCATAAGTCCAACAAATACATTTATCTACACTAGTTGCACACTAGAGGGTGCTACACAAAAAAGTACCAGTGCAGGTGGATTGCCTAGGCCCTGCGGCCTGGTAACAAAAATTGCCCCACTTTCAGCCAAAATGCCTAGCCCATGAGGCCTAGTGCAGAAAAAAGAGTTGTCATGGCCTACTGTAGTTTTTCACAGTGGGGTCTCAAAACTCATAATGCTTCTCTGGCACCCCTAGGGCAACCTTCCCAGGGAATACATGACACAGCTGGCTCTATGCCCTCCCAGCCTCTTGCCAGGCATGGCAGCAATGCTCAAATCAGGATTCACTGGGCCCCTCAGAACCCTCCACAACAGGGAAGTACTTCCAACACACACCTTATGTGGTGTACACTCAATTCTGTTTCCTTGCCCATCAGGAAGATCCCTCAGGACCACCATCATAACATCAGGGATACTATACAGCCAGCAGTCCAAACCATAAGGCCAGAATAATGGCAGAACACCCCTACTGGACACTGATAAGAACTGATACTAAGCTTGAGACTTATCTGCAAATAACAGACCCTATCTATGCCATTGACATCCAAAGATCTCTCTACATCTACGTAATTCATTCTATAGAAATGTGCTTCCTTAACCAGTTCTGTTGCTTATTGTTGCCTCTTCCTTCCTGTGGTGTCACCCAGTGGTATTTCACCTGCCTAGTTGGTAAAATGGTTCTTGTATGCAATATAATCCTAAAACAATCAGCACAATATTTAAACTTCAAACACTCTGCTTCAGTTCCAGCACCTGTCCATTCACTCTATATAAACTTATTAGTATGGTACTGGGACAGAAAGTACAGGGCAATCCATTCCTGGCTTCCTTTATTGGGTTGTGCGACATCCCACATGACCAGTGCAGAGAGCCGTATGTGAAGTCAGGGACAAAAAGCTTCCCTGTATAGTATCTGCAGGTCAGGTCCCACACTGATCAGAAGTTCATATATTGTACATGAGCACATTTTCTTTGTAATGGATTGGGCCTTTGAAATTTTGTTGCCATTTGTACTGATTATGATGTCTGAATAGAGTGGGGGACAGGTTAACAAATACATACAGTATCTCACAAACGTGAGTACATCCCTCACATTTTCTGTAAATATTTTATTATATCTTTTCATGTGACAACACTAAAGAAATGACACTTTGCTACAATGTAAAGTAGTGAGTGTACAGCTTGTATAACAGTGTAAATTTCCTGTCCCCTCAAAATAATTCAACACACAGAGTTCAGCAGAGCTTCACAGGTTGCCACTGGAGTCATCTTCCACTCTTCCATGATGACATCATGGAGCTGGTGGACCTTGCACTCCTCCACCTTCCATATGAAGATGCCCCACAGATGCTCAATAGGGTTTAGGTCTGGAGACATGCTTGGCCAGTCCACCACCTTTACCCTCAGCATCGCCTTTACCCTCTTCTTTAGCAAGGCAGTGGATGTCTTGGAGGTGTGTTTGGGGTCGTTATCACGTTGGAATACTGCCCTGTGGCCCAGTCTCCGAAGGGAGGGGATCAGTATATTACAGTACATATTGGCATTCATGGTTCCCTCAATGAACTGTAAGTCCCCAGTGCTGGCAGCACTCATGCAGCCCCAGACCATGACACTCCCACCACCATGCTTGACTGTAGGCAATACGCACTTGTCTTTGTATTCCTCACTTGGTTGCCGCCACACACGCTTCACACCATCTGAACCAAATAAATTTATCTTGGTCTCATCAGACCACAGGACATGGTTCCAGTAATCCTTATTCTGCTTGTCTTCAGCAAACTGTTTGCGGGCTTTCTTGTGCAACATCTTTAGAAGATGCTTCCTTCTGGGACAACAGCCATGCAGACCAATTTAATGCAGTGTGCGGCGTATGGTCTGAACACTGACAGGCTGACCTCCCACCCCTTCAACCTCTGCAGCAATGCTGGCAGCCCTTATAAGTCAAAGACAACCTCTGGATATGACGCTGAGCATGTGCACTCAACCTCTTTGGTTGTCCAAGGTGTGGACTGTTCTGAGTGGAACTTGTCCTGTTAAACCGCTGTATGGTCTTGGCCACTGTGCTGCAGCTCAGTTTCAGGGTCTTGACAATCTTCTTAAAGCCTGGGCCATCTTTATGTAGAACAATAATTCTTTTTTTCAGATCCTCAGAGAGTTTTTTGCCATGATGTGCCATGTTGAACTTCCAGTGACCAGAATGAGAGAGTGAGAGCAATAACACCAAATTTAACACACCTGCTCCCCATTCACACCTGAGACCTTGTAACACTAACGAGTCACATGACACGGGGAAGGGAATATGGCTAGTTGGGCCCAATTTTGACATTTTCACTTAGAGGTGTACTCACTTTTGTTGCCAGCGGTTTAGACATTAATAGCTGTGTGTTGAGTTATTTTGAGGTGACAGAAAATTTACACTGTTATACAAGCTGTACGCTCACTACTTTACATTGTAGCAAAGTGTCATTTCTTCAGTGTTGTCACATGAAAAGATAAAATAAAATCTTTACAAAAATGTGAGGGATGTACTCACTTTTGTGAGATACTGTATGTAGAAAAAAACTGTGAAAAGAAAAACTTCAGTTTCAGCAATTGTTACAATGACTTCCATGGTTCAATTTTTTTTCCTGAATAAAAAAAATATATATTTTTCATGTGCATTTATTATTTTTTCTAAATCTTTCATGCCTGTAAGGCCATGCGTGCTGTTCCTGTGCTTCTGCTGCAGAATGAGCTGTTGGCTTGCATGCTGACCTATCAAGAGAGAATTCTCCTGTTATTACAGCATCAAGTAAAATAGAGTGTTCTACAGATCTTCAAATACAGTATGTGCAGGCTAGAGAGGTAAGATCAAGCCTGACAGGCTACATTTTGCCTGACTCCACTAAGGATCTCAGGTTCTTTTCCCATTCATAACCATTCTGGGTGGGAAAGTGGTTGTCCAGGACTGGATTACATCTGAGAAGTCTTCACCCAAATTTTTAGGCGAGAGGCCTATTGGCCACCTTGAGGTTTTTTGAGCGTGTCTAACTTTTCCATTGATAAGCATATGGGGATTGACTTGTTGAATTTACCCTGGTAATACAAATAGTTCAAAATGGGAAAGATCACACCAACGAAAGTGTTTAAACCCCACCACCGGCAGGACTGTAGCTCTATACTGTTCTCACTGGACAGTAATTTAGACAGAGATGGCTGGTTTTATGATTTGAGATTGCCTGTGTCTGTACTGTGTTAGCTGCCTTAGTTACCTTTGCCCAACCTTTTTTATTTTCAGGGCTTCTACCTTCAATAGAGCCCATTTCTAGAGTTCCAGGTGTGTCTGTGCCACTCTGTGTTCAGGTATAGGGCGAGTCTTCACTGAAGCAAGACAGGAGGAGCCAAACAATCCAATCATTGCTCTGGGGGTCGCATTACATTTCCTTTCCTAACCTCAGTAATCACTGTATCATTAAATAAATTTGAATTTAGCTCCAACAGCATTTAAATACTAGGAGGTACCAGACTGAATTGGTAACACACCCACCAGTTTGTGAGGGGCATTAAGAGCACTAGAACATTAGGAGCTACAACTAAGAGAAAAGAGAAAAATGGCCAATATTCAAATTTACTTAGTCTTTTTATAGGCAAAGGAACATATGTGTGTGTAAAAAATATGTAAACAGCCTACAATATAGGAGTGCTTTTGTGAATAAGAAAATTATTGTGTAGTACCATTTATCTTCAAAATCTGGCTTTGAAGAAAAAATAATATTATGACATGAAGTCCTTATGGGCATTGAGTGATTAGTGATTGCTAACTTGGCAACCCTTCTTGCTGTTCCACTGGGTTGATGTTATATGCCATTACAACAGCTATTAACTACACTGGTTCAAGTGACATCAGCCTTATACTCAGCACCCGCTTTCACAAATGCCTATGCTCACTATGTCAACCAGTGACCCCGACTGACCAAACATGTTTGGCTTGTTGAAAAGAACTCCTGAGTTACAAAACTGTATTTGAGCATCATCCCTCTGTTCTTCGTGGGTTTTGTTCTCAATCTCATTCCCTTATGGGCATCGGATCTGATGCGGGCCCTGGACCTCTAGGAATGCTCAGCTCTCTAATCCCAGGCTCTCCCTGGTGCAGACTTCTTTCCCTGAACCAGTGGGTTGGACCCAGAAAAACCTGCCAAGAGATCAATGAACTGGGAAAGGCATTACCTCCTACCCTCCCGCCCAGAACAGTACCTAACTGGCTATTTCAATCCGCTTACAAACTTCAATCTTTACTGAAAAGGGATTTATTCCCTTTGCCCTGATGTAAACAGTGGGCAAGAGGTGCAAATATCAAAATGTCTTGATGGGTGGATGTCAGTCTGGAGGAATGGGCATTTCTAGGCAGACTGCATTTGCATGCAGACTGCAATAGGTAGCTCCCATCTGTGATTCTCAGCCTTTATGCTTGAGAGAGCTGAATTTCTATTAATGAAAGGGTTAGGTCAGGGGCAGTAAGGCTTGGGGAAGAAAGCACTAGATCATGGGTACTTAACCTGGGGTCCATGGTTTCAGGGGGTCTGAGAGGGTCAGATAAAAAATAACATTTAAGGGGAGTGTGAACTGCGCCTGGATAATCAATTTAAAAAGATTACTGCTGCTGTCAAAATTGAGACAACCTTAACTTAAAGTTACATTAGCAGGATGACAGCGCTGTGAAAAAGGAAATAAGACCTACCCTGAAAATAAGACCTATCTCAATTTTCTAGGATGGCTGCAATATAAGCCCTACCCTGAAAATAGGCCCTAGTTTAAAGTCCTTGTAAAATCATATAATCCACGCTGTAAAAGGATTATATAATTATTATACATTATTGTAGAAAATACCTTATTTACAGCGTCTCTGGGCGCTCATGTGACCCGCCGGAGCTCTCCTCCTCTCCTGCCAGCTGACATAAGCGTCCCCTCCCTCAGCAGTGCTCGGAACAGGGAGGAAGAGCTCCGGCGGGTCATGCGAGAGCCCAGCAGCGCTGTAAAACAGGTATTTTCTACAATAATGTTACATAAAGACACACACTGGACATTATATAATCCATTTACAGAGCAGATTAAATGATTTTAAAATAAAGTAAATGATTTTACAAGGACTTTAACTGGGGTTTATTTTGGGGATTACAGGGATGCTGACTCCTGAGCTGACAGGGAGGGAGAGGGGGAGAGAAGACAGGGGACAAATAAGACATCCTCTGAAAATAAGCTCTAATGCATTTTTTGTAGCCAAAATTAATATAAGACCAGATCTTATTTTCGGGGAAACACGGTATATGTTTTTCTTATCCGTTATTGCTTTGGTGATTAAATAAAATGTTGCAATTATTGTGTGTTCTATCATTATGTTGTAACTATTAAATACTTTGTGTGCTAATATCCAAACTTGTTTGAGTGTTTTGCCGGAGCCTACCTGGCTAAAAACCTATGCTTATTTCTCTGTGTCAGCTGTGTAATGATTTTTAAATAAAACTGAATATTGGTTTTCAAAGATTTTATGCCATGTAGAGCTTTTTCTCTTTCCTATATCGGGGACGATTGGTTCTATTGAGAGATTGTCCAGCATCCTGGGAACTAGCAGAGGATTGCACCTCAAAGATCGCTGCAGAGGATTGCTCCCGTAATAGGGAAGGCGCTAAAGGCTGACCAGCAACGAGAGTTGGAAAGTTATTTTTGGACATAAATGGTGGTGGATCACATATGGAAGTAAAAAAGAAGAGAGATTGAATAGATATTTTTGAGATACATTGCTGGATAGTACTATGAATCATGCACATTGCTAATTATTTTGGGACTTTTTTTATTCATACAGTTTTGTTTCAGCATATTAGCACTTTAATATTTCATATAGTTTTGTTTTAGGACATTAGCATTTCTAATTTTGATGTTTGCACTACTGCACAACATTATTTGCACATATTATGCACTGAAAACTTTTGGGCATTACATACTGTACATTTATCAATAGGGAACATTTTACATAAGCATGCTGGCACTTTCTCGTGGGAGAGCACGGTTCTACACATGAACTGTTGTTTCTATTTAAGAATTGGATATTAGCACACAAAGTATTTAATAGTTACAACATAATGATAGAACACACACAATAATTGCAACATTTTATTTAATCACTAAAGTAATAACGGATAAGAAAAACAAATAGCTTTTTCACAGCGCTGCCATCCTGCTAATAAAAAAAATAACATTTACATTCACTATACAGCCCTCCCCCTTGTACCAATCAATGGCTTCCCACTGAAAAAATCTCAAGAAAAATGCACCCTGCCACTGCTGATAGTGCCAACCGCTAAGTGTCTCTTGTTGGCCTATGTTTACCATTTAAATTTGTATAACTGTTCTCTGCACAGCCGCCATCTTGGCAGCATCACGTTGTGGGGTGCCTTTCTTCAGCAGGGACAGGAAAGCCAGTCAGAGTTGATGGGAAGATGGATGGAGCCAAATACAGGGCAATCTTAGAAGAAAATCTGTAATGCCCTGTACACACAACCGGTTTTGCCGTCGGAATAAACTCTGAAGGTTTTTCCGACGGAGTTCCGACGGAATTCCGCTTAAGCTGTCTTGCATACACACGTTCACACCAAATTCCGACCGTCCAGAATGCGGTGATGTACAACAGGTACGACAGGACTAGAAAACGGAAGTTCAATAACCAGTAGCCAATAGCTTCCATCTCGTACTTGCTTCAGAGCATGCGTCGTCTTTGGTGCGTCGGAAAGGCATACAGATGAGCGGTTTTTGCGATAGTAATTTGTTCCGTCGGAAAAATATAGAACATGTTCTCTCTCTAAGTCCGTCTGAATTTTCGACAGAAAAAGTCCGATGGGGTATACACACAGTCGGAATATACGATGAAAAGCTCCCATCGGACTCTTTCTGTTGGAAATTCCGCTCGTGTGTATGCGGCATTAGGGTATGCAAAAGACTTGAGACTGGGGTGGAGGTTCACCTTCCAGCAGGACAGAGACCCTAAACAAACGGAAGGGTTTAGATCAAAGCATATTCATGAGTTAAGCCTCGTACACACGCTTTGATTTTCGGACGACAGAACGTCTGTTTTTTGTGGCATGCTAGTTTCAAGTTGAAAGTGAAGAGGTTACTAACAATACGAAAAATTTTGTTTGACAGAATACAACGTCAGAAGTGATGTAACGTGTTGAATAGTTTTGTATGTGTTCTTTCGTTTCTGAGCTTGCGTAGTCTTGCTCTTACGATTTTTTTCTTACAAAAACCATACTAATGAAATGAAAATCAGACGTTGAGTTCACATCCGACAAAAATGTTATAGGCTGCACATCCAGCTTTTGTCTGACAAAAAAGTGAAATCGGCTGTCTAAAGCACCATACTAACAGTAAGATTTGCGGATGATCGGTCGTCGTCACACAATTGATGTCCAAAAATCAAAGCGTGTGTACGGGCCTTTAGAATGGCCTAGTTAAAGTCCAGACCAAAATCCAATTGAGAATCTGTGGCATGACTTGAAAAATGCTGTTCACAGACGCTCTCCGTCCATTCTGACAGGGCTTGAGCTATTTTGCAAAGAAGAATGGGCTAAAATTTCATTCTCTAGATGTGCAAAGCTGGTAGAGACATCCCCAAAAAGATTTGCAGCTCTAATTGCAGTGATAGGTGGTTCTACAAAGTATTGACTCAGGGAGGCTGAATACAAGTGTACACCACACTTTTCACATATTTATTTGTAAAAAATGTGCAAAACCATTTACCATTTTCCTTCCATTTCACAATTATGTGCCACTTTGTATTGGCCTATCACATAAAATCCAAATAAAATACATTTAAGTTTTTTGGTTGTAACATGATAAAATGTGGAAAATTTCACAGGGTATGAATACTTTTTCAAGGCACTGTAGTTGAGTTCTACTGAGGAAGGCCTGTGATTGGCCGATACGCGTCTAGAAGGGAAGTGCTGATAGTGACGTTCAGCCAGGCACTGTGTATGTGGACACGGTGGTGCTACTCTGGAGGTTTTTATGTGATTTTTAATGTTTTTTTTTTTGGAAGTGCAACTTGTCTGTTTGGGGGCTTTGAATAAATTTGTATACGGAGAACACTATGGTCTCTATACTTATTATTTACATGTTCTGAACTCATGGAATCTTGAGCCAAGCTGGGAGGTGATTCGTTTCTTTGGATGTTAATGAGCTGAGTTATCATTAACAAAAGAGCCATCTGGGTTACCCGCCATTGATTGGGAAGAGGAAGTGAGAGCAAAGAGCTCGTGGGGAGATCCGCATATGAGTTTTGACTCATCTGGGAGGTGAGCGCGCATTTTACTGGTGGTGGTGTGCACTCCTTTTGAGGACGAACAATCACTGTGGTGGAATTGTGTGGATACACTGATCACAAGAAGAGTATTTCATGTTTTATTTCTTCATTTTTTCATTTTATGGACTATTTATTTATATGTAGGATTTATTTATTTTAGAGATTTGCACTTTATATTTGTATATATTTTTACATATAGCGCTACATTTATATATTTACTATCCATTTTGAAATTAGTGTGGTGTACCACTTGGAATGTTTAGCAGCTGTGCACGTTTATTATTAGGTTATCTTATTTAAACATCACAATATTTTTTACTTGTGGCGCTGATTGTTTCATCTTATAGAGTACATATATATTTATTGCATGCAAAGTTCTGCCTGGATGTCCTCCAGTCAGGGAAGTAGGCAGACTCTATCTCAACTGCTGCAGTTTCTAATGCACACTGTGAGAAGCTCAGAGCAAGTACTTTCAGTACATTAGAGGAATTATACAAATTTGCAAGACTGAACTTAGGGCTGGGGTTTAGCTTTGATTATCAAAAACCTTTCACTTTTTCGGAGATCTACTTTTCTAGGAATTCAGTGTTTTGCATAATCTCCTTCTCCTCTGTCTGCATGGTAGAAGTGATGAGTTGAATGTTAATAGGTTCAGTTCAAGGTTGATTCACCAAACATTAATAAAGATCGGGTGCCGAATCGGATTGTTGGTACCTATAGTTAAGCTTATAATAAGGCTTACCTATAGGCATAGGTGTGCGCAGCCTATTGCATTAGGGTGTGCACCCCAAAGCTCAAACACACATGCCTATCTCTGCAGCCTCAGCTGCATTGGACAATGAATTAATGGCAAGTGCTGAGTACTGAGAGGCTTCCTGTTCATTCAAGCATAGTAAACACAGTTTAGATTCACTGATTCACTTATAAATGGACACAGTGAGCAAATGTGCTTACTGTGTTCATTTAGAAAAGGAAGGGGCAGGGCCAGGACAAGGGGTGGATGAGAGGGAAGGCTGCCCTGGGTGCAATGGTTTACTGTAGGGCAAAGGTGTATTTTGGTTTTGTGCTACCCTAGGCAAGACTAAAATCTCACCCCTTTCTTCTCAAGTGGCTGTGTGGGGTCTCTAGTGGCTGTGTGGAGCCTCTAGTGGCTGTGCGGAGTCTCTAGTGCTTATGCGGGGTCTCTGGTGGCTATGCGGAGTCTCTAGTGTGTCTATATGGGGTCTCTGGTGGCTGTGTGGGGTCTCTGGTGGCTGTGTGGGGTCTCTGGTGGCTGCGTGGAGTCTCTGGTGGCTATGCAGGGTCTTTGGTGGACTGTGGTGTAGTGATCCCCCCACTAGCCTGCCACAGGCCTCCCCACAACATTTGGTTAATGCATCCCAGCAGTGTGCAAATCCACAACAGTCCCTTCTCTCACACAATGGTTCTGTGAGGATGAGGATATTCGCCATTTGGAGATTCTGACCAGTCCCCTAAAGGATAACGAAGAGAAATGAATAGGACCTTGTCCTACTGCCCCATGGGTCTGACCAGTGGTGTATTTAGGTTTTGTGCTGCCCTAGGCCTGACTAAACGCATGCACCCCCCTAATTTAAATACAACCCACCCCATCCTGTCGAGGCCACACCCCTTCCTGTTTAAGACCCACCCTATCATCTGTAAACCAAGCCCCTTCCTCTTTAGGCTTATTTGGCACCTTTCAGGGGGGAACGGGTACCTGTTTCTGACAGGTACCCTTCCCCACTTCCGGGAGCCTGCGCTGTCCCCTCTGAAGTTTGCCCCCCCTCCTCCTTCCTCCACTGGGCCATTCAGAAAGTGCAACGCGCTTCGCACATGTGCAGTAGGGAACCGGTCGGTTTCCCTTACCATGAATGATAGTGGTAAAACCCGAGAGCCAATCCGAAAATCGGCTGAGGTGTCGACATCGCTGGACCCTGGGACAGGTAAGTGTCCTAATATTAAAAGTCAGCAGCTACAGTATTTGTAGCTGCTGAGTTTTATTGCTATCATGGGGGGGGGGGTCTCACTGTGCCCATCAATTGCAGCCTCACTGTGCCCCATCAAATGCAGCCACTGTGCCATCAAATGCAGCCACTGTGCCATCAAATGCAGCCACTGTGCCCCATCAAATGCAGCCACTGTGCCCATCAAACGCAGCCACTGTGCCCATCAAACGCAGCCACTGTGCCCATCAAACGCAGCCACTGTGCCCTCAAACGCAGCCACTGTACCCATCAAATGCTGCCACTGTGCTATCAAACGCAGCCACTGTGCCAAATGCAGCCACTGTGCCCATCAATTGCAGCCACTGTGCCCATCAATTGCAGCCACTGTGCCCATCAATTGCAGCCACTGTGCCCCATCAAACGCAGCCACTGTGCCCAAACGCAGCCACTGTGCCCATCAAACGCATCCACTGTGCCCATCAAACGCATCCACTGTGCCATCAAATGTAGCCATTGTGCCATCAAACGCAGCCATTGTGCCATCAAACGCAGCCACTGTGCCCATCAAACGTAGCCACTGTGCCCATGAAACGTAGCCACTGTGCCCATCAAATGCTAACACTGTGCCCATCAAATGCTAACACTGTGCCCATCAAATGCTAACACTGTGCCCATCAATTGCAGCCACTGTGCCCATCAAACGCAGCCACTGTGCCCATCAAACGCATCCACTGTGCCCATCAAACGCATCCACTGTGCCATCAAATGTAGCCATTGTGTCATCAAACGCAGCCATTGTGCCCATCAAACGTAGCCACTGTGCCCATCAAATGCTAACACTGTGCCCATCAAATGCTAACACTGTGCCCATCAAATGCCACTGTGCCCATCAAACGTAGCCACTGTGCCCATCAATTGCAGCCACTGTGCCCATCAAACGTAGCCACTGTGCCCATCAAATGCTAACACTGTGCCCATCAAATGCTAACACTGTGCCCATCAAACGTAGCCACTGTGCCCATCAAATGCTAACACTGTGCCCATCAAACGTAGCCACTGTGCCCATCAAATGCTAACACTGTGCCCATCAAATGCTGCCACTGCCAGTGCCCATAACACTGATATAATTTATTTAATCATTATACCTGCTGTCCTGGGGGTTTCCCTCGTGCTCCTCTCTCTCCTCTATCTGACGTCACAGCCAGATCCCGCCCCAGGGCCGAGGAGAAGATTCACTGGAGGGGAGGGGAGGCGGAGCTTAAGGCTCCACCTGTCACCTGCTGATTATAGAGGAGCGAGATACACACGCCGCCCCCCCGCATGAGAAACACCCCCCCCCCCACCTGTCTTGCCGATTCCCGGATGCCGCCTCCCGCACACATGCAGCCCACGGCGGCCGGCTTTCTGTAGCGGCGCAGCGGTGTATGGGCGTGCTTGGCAGAGAGTGGGGGGCGTGAGGTACACGCCCCCACCCTCTGCCAAGCACGCCCATACACCGCGGCGCCGCTACAGAAAGCCGGCTGCCTTGGGCTGCATGTGTGCGGGAGGCGACAGCGGGAGCCGGGAATCGGCAAGACGGGTGGGGGGGCTTCCTCTCATGCGGGGGGGCGGCCCTTTTCCCCGCCCCCCCCAAAGTGCCGCCCTAGGCCTAGGCCTTGTTGGCCTAGGCCAAAACACAGCCCTGCTGTAGGGATGAGGGTGCCTTCCTTCTGCTACAAGGCTGACAAGAGTAGTGACAGAGGCTGTAATTTTGACAAGCTGGTGACTGTTGAGCGTAGGATCCCTTAGGCTGGGTTCACACCTATGCGAATTGGATGCGGGTTTCACATAGCAGGAGATTGTGATCAGCTCTCTATGGAACCCATTCACACATCTCCGCAGCAGCTTCGGTGCTAATTGCACAGGAGCCCTGTGCGTCTTTTGGTCCATTTCATCCCAAAATTCGGACTGAAATCGGACCTGAAACGGTGAATGGAGACGCACCGGACTCCTGCTGTGAGCCGCTGCGTTCTCAAGTGTGAACCCAGCCCTAAGCTTGCATCATGAGTGGTGGAAGGGGGGGGGGCATTTGGCATCTTTGCCCTCTGCGTTGGATGATCTTGTGCCAGCACTGGGAAGGGGCCTGAAAATTACATATTTACTAGCCCCTTACCCCACTCTCCATCCTGAAACATTGCCCGCAACAGCCAAGGGGAGAGGAGAGGAGGGAAGCCAGTGGGGTGGAGGGGCCAACAGGGGAAGCCAGGGCAGTAGGAGGAACCAGCACTGCACGTAGTGATTAGGGCAGTGGCAGCTGGTGCTCAATATGCCCCCCTGACGGCAGACAGACAGGAATGCAGCGATTGATACCCCCATGGGTGACGGATGGGAATACAGAGATCGACTCCAAAACCAACCCCCTGCCCCCAGGAGATGGATGGGAAGGCGATCAGAGGCCTTGCCTTAGAAGGCAGGGGAAAGGAAGAGCCGGGGCATTGATTCTCTTCCCGACCAAACAGGAAGTGTGTCCTGAGACCCGATTGCCA
Source organism: Aquarana catesbeiana (assembly GCF_042186555.1). Lineage (NCBI taxonomy): Eukaryota > Metazoa > Chordata > Amphibia > Anura > Ranidae > Aquarana > Aquarana catesbeiana. The sequence continues at coordinate 338,478,948 of NC_133324.1, read as the reverse complement.
GTTGGTCTCAGGACAAGCTTCCAGATTGGCCGGGAGGAGAATCAGAAAAAAAATAGTGAATATTAATTCGCTATTGTCACACAACTGGGTGGACAGAGGGCGCAGTGGGCAGAGAGCACAGAGGGCGCAGTGGGAAAAAAATTAAAAAGGCAGCCCATTACTTCCTCTTTAACCACTTACCTGCCCAGGCCATTTTTCATCTTTCAGGACTGTCGCACTTTGAATGACAATTGCGTGGTCGTGCTACACTGTACCAAAACAAATTTTTTATTATTTTCTTCACACAAATAGAGCTCTCTTTTGGTGGTATTTAATCACTGCTGGGTTTTTATTTTTTCCAAAAAAAAAGACCAAAAATTTTGGAAAAAAAATGTTTTTTACTTTTTTCTGTCAGTTAATTTTGTAACTAAGTAATTTTTCGCCTTCACTGATGTGCGCTGATGAGTCGGCACTGATGGGCACCGATAGGCTGAACTGGTGGGCATTGATGAGGTGTCACCTATGGGCACTGATGAAGTGGCACTTATGGGCACTGATGAGGTGGCACTGATGAGGAGGAACTAATATGCCGCACTTATGGGCACTGATAGATGGCACTGATGTGTGGCACTAATGAGCACTGATAGGCACTGCTAGGTGGCACTGATGGGCACTAATAGGCACCACTGGTGGGCACTGATAGGCGGCACTGGTGGGCACTGATAGGCAGCACGGATAGGCGGCACGGATAGGTGGTACTGATGGGCAGTGATGGGCATTGATGGGCAGCACTGATAGGCGGCACTGATTGCCAGCACTGACTGGCATCACTAATGGTCACTGATTGGTGACACTGTATGGCTATATTGTAATCAGGGCACTGATGATCAGTGCCCTGATTACATTCCTAGATGTCCCCCTGCGTGGAGATGCCGCTGATCGGCTCTCCTCGCCACACACTCTGTCAGTGTGAGGCAAGGAGGGCCAATTACCGGCATCTCCGTGTTTACATGTGACCGGCTGTGATTGGACACAGCCGATCACATGGCTAAAGAGCCGCGTATGCGGCTCTTTACAGAGATCGGGGTCGCTCCGTGTCCTAGCAACACTGTGCAACCACTATCGCCTCACTGCGTGTGAGAGCAGCCATTCTGGGACGCCGTCATATGACGGCGTCCCAGAATGAGAGCCACATCGCCCCGCCGTCATTTGACGGTGGGCGGGCGGCAAGCAGTTAAAGTCAATGTGAAAAAACAGTAATGCCCATTTTCTAAGCTAATAGGCAAGGGATTGCAAAGAAAATTGACATGTGGACTAGGACATGTACCAAAGCAAAATACTTTTTGGAAAAATTCTGTTCAACGGGAGCAATTTATTAATGCTTAGAAGGTAACATTAACATTTTAAAATTTGTTTGTGTTTGATGTTTTTTTTTTCTCTTTCATTATATATTCTTTGTTGGGTGTTTTGGTTTTATATGTAGCCAATATCTGTAACTGTAAGCAAAATGAAATAAAATCAGAAAAAAAAACTGTAAAATTCCTTCATATAACATGCGCCAAACCAAGTTTTGAGGTTTCTCTTAAAAATACATACCAGACCCTTACCCTTGATAAGGGACTTTTATGGATGCCAAGGGACCCCACAGAAAAAAAAAACAGTATAGGCTCGACCCTTTTGGTCATTTAAGGATATTAAGGATGACTCATGCAAAAAAAAAAAAAACAGCATTGGAATCCCAAGTTTCCTCCAAAGTCCACACCAAACCCTGATCTAAGCATGCAGCCAGGAGGGTCAAGAAGGATAGGGAAACCTTTTACCTTGTGACATCACTGACCACATAAGGTCAAAGACGTCATCCAGTGAACCCCCCCCCTCCCTCTTTGTTTCAAAGTGAGTGACAGGATCACATGCGTCAACAACGTTTTTTTTCTTTCAGCAGGTTGGCATCTTTTATTGTGATTGACATGCATCTATATCACTGGGCAATGTGACTGACCCAGACAAATCTCCTGTAGTGAACAAAGAGAGGAGGTGAAGCTGAGTGGCTGGGTCTACTGGGTCAGGGCAAGGAAGGGGGCTATGGGTACCATCTCCCAGCTCTATGACCAGAGACTGCACCTCAGCAGCCTTTGCAGCACTACGAGTGACTACTAACATTGATAATATATCATCGTTAGAGCTAACAAATAAATTTTTTGTATCGGACATGTATTGGGTAACTGTGCTTGCAAGGTGATTGCTCCATTCCTGTCTCCTTCTTTAGAAGAACTATGGTCCCCTACTCCACTTCCTCCCTCTGTGCATTCCCAAGTTGCCCAGATGTCATCTCATCTTTACAGAGTATATTGGTATGACAGGAGGGTCTGGTTGGTAAATCCTGGGTGTCATCAACAGACGCAAAGTAGGAAACCAGAGTCCTCAAACCTGTGCCCAGCAGCACTGGTGTGGGAATCTTGTTCAAGACTTTGACATCTCTCATACTGCTCACCCCCCTACTTGAAGAAAACTGATGCAGGGGTATACATGATCAAGTTCCCCCAACTCCAGTGAGCAGAGCCACTGACTGGGCAGTACAGCCCACCATCCTGTATGGGGCCTGGGACCCATAAGTTCAACAGGGGGACCCTGATACCTGACAAGCAGGAGAATTGGCTGCACTGCCTTATCGGCGGCCCTGTTTGTACACATGAGCATAAAACAGTATAGAACAGTGAGTGCTTGTGGAAAATAGAGGAGGCAGCCAGCAAAGACAAAGGTTGGTACACAAACCTTAAAAGGTAGTTTAAACATATGTTTTTTAGCACCAAAGATAAAATAGATTAACATTTTGCACAGAGATATTCTTCACCATTTGGATATTTGTTATTTTTCACCTGTTTGCATATTTTCACTCACACAGAAAAATAGGAAGCTATGATTGCCTGTTACAATTTTTATATCATTTTTATTTTAGATTCACATTTTGTTGATCACAGTTTAAGGCCTAGTTCACACCTATGTATTTTTTTTTTGTGCATTTTCAGTTTTGCAGAAACACACTACAGTCCATTTAACATGGTTTCCTATAGGTCATGTTCACATCTGTGCATTTTATGGAAAGGGCCAGGGGCTTTTTTCTGGTTTTTACTTCCATAGACTTCAATGGATCAAAAATGTGTATTGAAAAATACACAATGCACCTGGAATATGCAAACCTACATAGGTGTGAACCAGGCCTTAGTATCTTTGGCTCCGCAAGCCGCCCTCTCTGCACTTACTCATGACCATGAGTATGGTTAAGAGTAAGCGCTGAGGTGGCATGAAATGCATTGACTTCTCCTTCAGCCCACAAAGAGTCTTGAATTGACTTCTCCTTCAGCCCACAAAATGTCTTGCTTCTACTATTGAAGATGTCATCACAGCAATAAAGCAGATGATTTTTTTTTCCAGAGTGCAGCTGTCCAAGTTTCCTGCATTTATCTACCTGTACAGTTCAACGATCTGGGATAGCACCTGTCTTTAGTGGGAGGTGTAGAGGATTGATCACGGCAAGCTTCCCTTGAGCAGCGGCTTTACTGTTTACTATATCCTGTTGTGTGTCTGTTGTTTCTGAGACATTTGAAACAGTACACCACATACTCCAATGAACAATTACTAAACTGAGTAATGTGATACTCTTTCCTTACCCCACCCTTAAATGTTTTTGACTATGATTGACAAAATCACAAGTGAATTATTTCCTTTTTCCAATGGTACAGTCACTTTAGGTCAGCAGAAAAAATAAAATTGGTTTTATTAAGTGCCACCCTTTTTAAAAAAAAAAAAATACATTTGGAGTCTTAGGCCTGATTCATACTTGTGCAGGTTGCAGTTAACATAGTGCAGGTGCATTTTTCAATACACATCTTTAAACCATTGAAGTCTATGGAACCAAAAACCAGATAAAAAACCCTGGACCTTTCCATAAAATGCACAGGTGTGAACTACATCCATAGGAAACCATATATAATGGACTGCAGTGTGTTTCTGCAAAACTGAACATGCACCAGGCCTTAGGACATAATGGTGCCAGCTTGGGATCTTCTAATAAAATAACCCTAATTACTGTGCTGTGAGTAACACACAAACCTAGTAAATTATCTCTCCCCATCCTCTGCGCTGAAACTTTACACTGGAAATTACTGCAAAGATCAAGAGACACATTTTGCAACAAGGGTATTGGCACTTGGCTCAAAGGTATGGCCTAGATCAGTGATGGCGAACCTTGGCACCCCAGATGTTTTGGGACTACATTTCCCATGATGCTCACCTTCACTGCAGAGTGCATGAGCATCATGGGAAATGTAGTTCCAAAACATCTGGGGTGCCAAGGTTCACCATCACTGGCCTAGATGGATGTTTGCGAGGTATGTATGTAACCGGGCGGAAGGGAAACCTTTGGAGTATTGGGCCAGGAGCAGCTGCCCTGCCATGTCTGCCTCTAATTATTAAGATGACTTTGCACTCATGAGAGGAGTGCAGCAAGAGGTAGCACAGACACAGTCACACTTAAGAGGGGAGCAGTGAAAGACTGCAAAGACAGTCTCATACAAGAGGGTGCACAGACACAGTCACACTTAAGAGGGGAGCAGTGAAAGACTGCAAAGACAGTCTCATACAAGAGGGTGCACAGACACAGGCAAACATCAAAAGGGAGCAGAAAGAAGGTGCACAAAATACAGCCCCACATGAGAAAGAAGCAAAAAGAGGGTGCATAAATACAGCCACACATCAGAAGGGAGCAGAAAATGGTACAAAGGTACTGTCAAACATTGGAAGAGAGCAGCAAGAGTATGCACAGACACAGGCAGACGGGCAGGAAGCAGTGAGAGAATGCACAGGCATATGCATTAAGTAAGGCTCCGTTCACACTAGTGTGATTTCAGATGCGACTCACACATGAATCACATGACCATAGAAATCACATTGTTTTCAATGGTGCCTGTTCAGCACGGCTTGATTTTAGACAAGGTTTCTGGACTACTTTGATTCCAGCGTGATTTGGCCCCATAAAAAGTGCAAACTACATCCATGTTGCACTAGATAAATCGCACTAAAAGATTTGTGCAAATTCAGATTTTAGCAGTGTAAGCCTAGCCTAAAAGTGATGAGCAACAGGCTGCAAATACACAACCACACATGAAGAGAAAGAGAGGCTTGCAAATGCATCTCCACTCATTAGGGGTGCAGTGAAATGGTACAAATATGGAGCATAACAAGCATATTACATAGACAGCAGAGAGGCAGTAGATATCCAGTCCCAAGCTGACTCGACTAACACAACACAAGCAAAGTGTGTGATGCAGAGAGTGTAAAAAATGTAGAATTTGTTTGTTTTGGATGGGAATTTACACAACTCATTTCCTCCAAGATGCGTGTCTGGAATGACATTTTGGGGAATAAAGACGGTTGTAGTAGCTAGATATCAAATGTGTTTCTGTGTCCTTGATATAAAAGCAGCTATTGGCTATTTTTGTACTAGAACTTGTAATAGATGAGACGGGAAACAAGCAATCAAGTAAGGGAATCACTAAGGAAAAAAAAAATAGACTGGATGTGGTGCACTTATCCTTAGTGTGTCCCTTTTCTTGTGCCTACAATTTTATTAGCAGTATACTGTATATAAACCTGTAGCTCTTACCTACACTGATTTTTTTTTTTTTAACACAGGTTGCTTGGCACTGCACATCCTTTCAAGACCTTATGAGCTGGTCAGTATCCTTTCCACACAATTTTACAATTATATGCCCTTCCCACATAATCATGAAATTAATAGGCAGCAGAATACATTAAAGCAGTAGTAAACCGCTGAAAAAAACAAAACCCTGCAAGACAATAGCATAGTGTGCTAGAATGCTTTGCATACTAGCACATTATGAAATACTTACCTTAGAACGAGGCCCCCGCAGCGTGCCCGGTCACCGCTGACATGTTCCCTCTGTGTTTCTTTCTGGGTTCGCTGGCTCTGGCGCTGTGAGTGGCCGGTGCCATGATGGTGTCACTCCCGCGCATGCGTGGGAGTTCTCCGTTCCGACAAGGAGCTCTGAATTACCAGCACGATCCGCTGGACCTTCAGAGCGCATGCGCCGCTGACATCAGCGGCTGCATGCAGGGTGAATATCTCCTAAACCATGCAGGTTTAGGAGATATTTATTTTACCTGCCTTATTATAGGCTTACTTGTAGGTAAAAATGACCAAGCGGGGGATGCAATCGCTATCAGAAATAGGCCACTTGTCTGCAATTTCTCTTATAATTATAACAATACTGTAATATCGGAACAGCTATATATTTTTAATATTGCTATATGTTGTGTGAACTCCACAAGTTTCCAGGTTATTTAATGAATAAAGGACACACATTGCAATTTCAAATATATTTTATTTATGCATTCTACAAAAAAGCTCTATACACAGAATAGAGGTATATATAACTTTACAAGGGAATGTTTGGCATAAACAAGAAACTGTTCAATCCACACAGACATGAGAGGCCAGTTCTATGAAGCTCTAAGAAATAGGAGTTATTACTCAACACAAGAGTACAACTACTTCTATTATCTCAAGCGTGTTCGCACACTCCACGTGCAGAGTCCGCCAGGAAGTCGTCACGGCGCTGCGCTAATCACAGGCAGTGAGACATTGTCCTCGATGTGCGGCTGCAGAGATCGGGAAATGTCTCACTGCCTGTGATTACTGCAGCACCGTGCCGACTTCCTGGCGGGCTCTGCACGTGGAGTGTGCGAACACGCCCAAGCCCATCTTTAATCTCAAGGGTGTAGAACAGTTCATTCAAAACTGAATTAGTAATGGAAATATCATAGTAGCAATGCTTTGCAACAGTAATAATATTTTAGACATTAAGAGAGCAATTTGCTACAGAAATAAGCCAATATTATATAAAAAAAATACGATTTCATATTTCCAGCTCTGAAGCAATGCTGTGTGGACGATTGCTGAAAGCCATCTAAGAACTATAAATTCAGTGTTTAAAGTCACTTTTTTCAGTTCAAGAAACTGACTGTCACCATTAAATTTGTATTCTGTGAAACTTTAAATTTACAAAAGGATGCTAACAGATTAGGATCTATTTATTTTGAGTCAGTCAAAAGGCTTTATATCAGGCTAAGTACTGTAAAACAGTAGAATGGGTTAAGAAAGTTAGCCTGAGAAATGTGCATGTGCACCCAGTTGAATAACAAACAGCACCATTACCAGACACTCTAATATGGTCACTTAATGTGCAAAGGAGCCAACAGGAGCATTTTTTTCAACAACATTTAGTATAGTTTCTTAAATCAGCCTGTCACTGCATTAGGATGAATTACTGAAACTATACGCCCTAAAGTGTTACTAAACCCACAACAGTAAAAACAGTCCGTATATGCAGGAAAGCATGCTTGGTATACTCACTGTGAAACCTAAGGGGTTAATCCTGCGCATTGTATATAAAGGCCGTTTGATCCCATCTTCTCTGATCCTCCTCTTTTTTTTACTGTCTCCAAAAAATAACCTGGTATTTACCAAGCCAGGGGACAGTCTGCACATGCTCAGTTTGGTGTGTATTGCTAGAGTTTTTTTTTCTTGGGAGAGTGCATGTGATCAGCACAGGGCCAATCAGCACTGTCCAGACAGAGGATCAGGGGAGAAAGCTTTACTATGAACTGATAGAAGTCACAAGACTGCTATATACTGCTGATGAGAATAGGGTATCCATTTATATTTACTAAAATAATTGCATTTCCATGTTCTGTGTAGTGTGGGAGACCAGATATAGTGAATGCAGGGTCCTGGGTTTAGTAACACTTGAAGTCCCTTGAAAACCTTGATTAGCAACAGATTTTATTATTTGTTACAAACACCTTTAAACAAAGGTAATGAGTAATTGCTAATGATGAAAAGAACAGTTAACATAAAGAATGTTGTGCTGTATTACATGTGTACACATGCATTATGAGTTGGCCCCTACTCCTGATCTTGTACCTCAGTCATTTAACCTTTAAATTATTTATTCTTCCTACAACCTATTATCTTACATGTTTACAATTTGGACCGTCTTTTTAAAAAAATGTAATATGCTCTTAAGATTTTCAATAATAAAAATAAATAATAGTTATTAAAGATAAAGTAGTAACATTATTCTCCAAAATAATTGTCTTATTACAAAAGACTTCAGGATCGAGGTAAAATGAGAGAGAAATGGAGTGAATATTGGACACATAAATAAAAGTATCTACAAGTGTGAAACACGTCGTAAACCCTTAAAGATTGGTACATGTCAGAGTGTGCAGCAGAGGAATGGATTGTGGACATTAGGATAGTTAGAGATTGGTTTGCAGTTGAGGAATGTGCTGTTGTGCCACATGCTGGTATGTGGGTACAGTTAACATGTAGAGAATAAGTTAATGTGTCTTTATGATTAGATGACTCTTATGCTCAACTAAGAGGCAATGAGTGTTTGGCCCTATTTCAAGAGAGCATAGAATAGAGTAGCAGCCTTATGCTTTCTCCATCCATGAAGTTCCACCATCTTTAAAACACATTATTGTTCGGTTCTATGCGTTGAACCAATAGAGAAACCAATTTCTCCAGGAATTTGGCACTGTCTTTTCCAGCCTGCAGCACTTCTTCATGGCTAGCAATTGCTTCGGTGTTGTAATCCATGACAGCCTTGTTTGTAACAAGAGACATGCCCAGGACCCTCAGGCCACAGTGTCTGGCCACAATTACCTCTGGAACAGTGCTCATTCCTGGATAACACAAAAGGCAAAAAAAATAGGTGAGAGGTGTTTGAAACACTACAAAAGCCACAAGCTTTACAAAAGAATACATATTACAAATATAAAATAATTTACACAGGCTGAAGTAAACAGGTTGCCAAGAATGATTGTGCATGCTATTTGTAGATTTCTGCAAGCTATGTAAGCTCAATATATGCAGCACTAAGTTTTATATTTACAAAAGGAGTATATACTTTATATCAGCCTGGCTTTCTTACACATTTTTTGGAACAATAGATTGTAAATGACTTTGCAGCATGTCAGGCTGCCCCTTGTATTTAGAACAATTAGATTATGTTTCCTCTGTGTACATTGTCTATTTGCAGTTTGTTTAGATTGTAAAATTACTACATACCCACTGCATCAGCCCCAAGACTGTTCAGCATTCGACATTCAGCAATAGTCTCAAAGTTAGGTCCCCCAAGGCTACAGTATACACCTTCTCTCATTTTGTCCACGTAGCCCAGCTCCTGCCCAATTCCCAGAGCCAGCTTTCTCAAGTCCTTGTCATAAGCATCAGACATGGGGGGGAAACGAGAACCAAACCTGTTGGAGATAGAAAAGTGAGACAATAAATTAGGCAGTTTGAACGCTGAGTGGTTACTTTAAAATAACTTCACATTCCATTTTAACAGATTGAAGCACTATGTAATAATTTTGGCGTGAGAATTTTTGCATGGATTAGGGCCAAGATGCCATACCTATGAGGGGCTTCAGACAGTCCTGTCCAATCACCCCAATGCTTCTTGGGGAAACAACTGCTTAAAAAAAACCTCACCTGTCTGCAATTGTTTTCCCTGAAGTAAGGTAAAACAGGATTTGTTTGCATCTCCCACTGCTATCTCTTTGGGTAAACACATGAATGTATGGCTGAGCATTCATCTTTATGACAGTATTTTTAGCACTGTGTTGCTCTACTGTATAATAATTACATTTTCTTTTGTGAAAGTCATATAGTGTTCACTAAAGTAACAGGACAAAACCAGTGATTTAAATTGACCTCACCTTTCCTCATTTGGACCAACGAGTGGATTCTGTCCTGCAAAACCTGGCATATTGATGTGATCCATTATGACCATAATGTCCCCAATCTTATAGTCCTGATTCAAGCCTCCAGCAGCATTGGTGACAATCAGTGTTTCTATACCCATAAGGCGGAAGACACGAATTGGAAATGTAACCTGAAAAGAAATATAAAGTTATGTTAACACAGCTTACGATTCCTATGCTTAAAGGACATAAAGTACACCCTATTAGAGTTTAAATTCAACATCACGCACTAATAAATTCTGATTTCTGTCAAACCCCGCTTTTAATCACATTTCCAAAGGCGCAATAACTGGCTACATGCAAGTGACATTACAATCCCCAATTCAAGACATATTTATTGTAGAATTCTTCAAAACATTGAAAACCAATCCTGTTGGCCAGCTCTATCCCGAAAATGAGTGTCACCAGGAGTGCAGGCTAAAGCTAGCTGGGCTGATGTTGGTCCTCTACGGTAATCTCTGTATTGAAGATGTTTCTACAAATAAAGAGTTTTTGTTGGAGATGTTGGACTTTTGCCTGGATGTACTAGTTGATTTGATGAAATTTGGTGACTTATTTCACACTTCATAATGCCACATGAGAGCATGTAATGAGCAAAAAGTAACCGATTTATATATCAGCATTCACCTGGTCTATTAATTGTGAAGTCTGTCTGTTTTAGGTAGGAGTTTTCCTCTCTGTTCATTTATGTTCTGTGTTTTAAAGATTGACTAGCAAAACAGTAACTGTTGCTAAGGCACATAAATGGTCAAACAAAGAACCATGCCTCACCGACTTTCTTTGTATTATTTTGCATTAAACAAATACCTCTGCTACTGTTCTCCAGGCAATAGCCATGATTATAAGCCTTTATATAAAAAGTTCTCACCTTCCACAATGGGTAACCCTCGTAGGAGTGAAACCGTCCCTGCATGCACACACATGGTTTCCCACTCAGTTTCCCGAATATAAGACGTCCAGCATGCCCAGGAACTGTAGAAGAGAGGAAAAAAAGATTAACCAGGAATAGTAGAGGAAAGTGGGAACACATTAGCCAGGGACTGGACAACATTAAAAAAAAAATTAGTCAGAAACTGTAGTAGAAGAGAGTAGAGAGGAGTGGAGAAAGAAATCAATCAGGGATTATAGTAGAGGAGAGTGGGGAATAGATTAGCCAGGGATTGAAATAGAGGACAGTAGAGAAAGGAATAGCTAGGGACCTTAACAGAGGGGAGCAGAAAAAGGATTAGTCATGGACTGTAATAGAGGAGAGTAGAGAAGGGATCAACCAGGAACTGTAGTAGAGGACAGTACAGAACGGATTAGCCAGGAACTGTAGTGGAGGAGATTAAAGAAAGGATTAGCCAGCGACTGGAGCAGAGAAATTATTAGCCAGGGCCTGTAGTAGAGAAAGAATTAAGCCCTGTACACACGGGCCAAATGTCGGAAGACATCGGCCAGTTCAATTAAAGCCGGCCGACATTCGGCCTGTGCGTTTGGCACCCTGTCCGACAGAAGCTGTTTGGATGGCTTCTGTTGGACGAGCATGCTGGAAAACCAGCAGCCGACCGGCTCTGGATCAGCGCTTTCTGCCAATGGTGGAGAGCGCAGAACGGAGTGTTCTGGGGGTCCATCCACCTGTCAGAACACAACAGCTCAGCGGGGGAGATCGCTGCTCTAACTTCGGATAGTTAGTACATCGGCTCCGACCGGAGCTGACAGTTTTTCTTCGTTCAACCCAAAAAAACTCATAGTGTGCACCAGGATTTAGCTAGAGCCTGGATTAGAGAAATTATCAATCAGGAACTGTATCAGATAAGATTAGAGAAAGGATTTGCCAGGGACAGGAGAGTAGAGAAAGGATTTGCCAGGGACTGGAGAGTAGAGAAAGGATTTGCCAGGGAATGGAGAGTAGATAAAATTAGAGAAAGGATTAGCCAAGGACTGGAGAGTAAGGCTCCTTTCACACTGAGGTGCTTTACAGGTGCTAAAGTGCTAAAAATAACGCCTGCAAAGCGCCCCGAAAGAGCTGCTCAATGCACTCCAATGTGAAAGCCCCAAGGGCTTTCATACTGCAGCAGTGCCCTTGCAGGCGGTCTAAAAAGTCATAGAAGCCGCATCTTTGGAGCGCTGTAGGAGCGGTGTATTTACCGCTCCTAAGGTGCCCCTTCCCATTGAAAACAATGGGGCAACGCTGCAAACCCGCCTGCAAAGCGCCGCTGCAGCGGCGTTTTGCGGGCGTATTTAACCCTTTTTCAGCAGCTAGCGGGGGGTTAAAAACGCCCCCGCTAGCGCAGCTAAAACGACGGTAAAGCGGCGTTATATTTAGCGCCGCTGTACCGCCAGCGCCCGCACGCCTCAGTGTGAAAGTAGCCTAAAGAAACTATTAACTATGAACTGCAGTAGAGCACAGGAAGAATTATACATTCCTTTCTGTAATCGGATCAGCCCCTGTATATTTATAGTGCCACAAGTTATCTTTACAAATGTGTTAAATATTTATCACACTAAAAAAGCAATTTAAACAAATGTATGTATTTTTTGTAGGTTCTCAGCCACCCCTTGGTCTTGTACTTAACTATATTCTTAAGACCCTGCGTTAGCGCTAAAGCTCCGCTCGTTTAGCGGCACACTTTTAACCCTAAAGAAGGGGTTTAACAGCACATGTGTTGCAGCACTTCTGAATCGCTTTTCAGATGCTTTGGAAGTGCTGCCCATAAATTTCAATGGGCAGGGCTGCTGCTTGCAGGACTTTTCCTAACGTCCCGCAAGCGCACCACCCCAGTGTAAAAAGTCACACTGAAATGAATGGGAGGTGATTTTCAGGAGCTTTACAGGCACGATTTCTAACGCTAAAACGCCTGAAAATCACCTCAGTGTGAAAGGGGTCTTAGAGGAATAGATCTTTTTATTGCCTTGGTTAACATACCTGTGCTGTGTGGAAAGTTGGGAATTTCACTGTAGGGGAAAACCACCTGGTCCTTCAACAGTTCACCCAAAGCTCCAAGTCCAGAGCCACATACAATGGCCAATGTAGGACGGTGATCTGTGTTAGCCAAAAGCCAGTCTGCAGTTTGTTGGTATTCTTCATAGGTGTACCTAAAACACAATTCAAGATTACATTACTTGTGCAAATGCCTCTTTAGATGCCAAGATCACATCATAATCCTATGAACCAGTAAGTCTCTACCTCCTGTAAGAGCTGTGAAGTACCCTATAGTAATCTTTTACCATTTGATTGAAAGCACGCATGCATCTAGATTTAAACGAGTTCTATTATATTTCTGGACTGAAACAGTATTGAGATGACGCCCTATTTGAGGATGTAGAAGGAGGGCAGCTCTTACAGTCATTGCAAAACCACCATTTAATTTTCCATATTTCATATTTTTTGGGGAAACAAGTGAAAGTAAACATGTCCTCCATTTTACATTTTTAAGAGTAGGTCCCAAAAGCAGACACCACCAGATGTCGCCTTATTTAGTTTCGCTTTGTTAAAGGAGTCTGGTCTTCCATGATTTTAATGTCTAAACTCTCCCAGCTGCCACCCACCTGTCCAATGTGAGTGCCATCATTGTCCATTAAGGTTGTCTCACTGGACAAAGAAGGACTTTGCAAGAACTTGGCAGGGCTTAGCAATAACGTCATGCCCCAATAATAGTACTAAAACTAAATTTGAGAGGGGCACAGAAGCAGCTTTTCTGACTAGAAAGTAGCAGGCATTTTGTGGAGGCTGCATTTAGACAGGAATTTACTTTTAGAAATTTGAAAAAGAACACAGAGATTCACCCTAAAGCAGAATTCCAGTCAAAAACAACAAGATAAAACATGAATAGCTAATTAAAAGGATAAAATAACAAAACCAACTTTTGCTGAAATATTCAGCTTCATTCCAGAGATTTCTACCTCAGTACTTTTTTCTGCCACTTGATGTCCTCAATTTGATGGCCAACATCATTTAACTCACTCAGTCTGAGCCAAGGTCATCATGGACCCTCCTAAGCCTGTGAATGGTCAGTGAAAGGATAAGCAGCACAGTGATTAGCTCATCTCACTGTCATTCTTTTTTCTCTTACTATCCCCATGCTCCCTTACAGCACATGAATAGACTAGTTCCGTGTGCTGGTTCTTCCACTCACACTCCAGTCCTGCTGTATAGGGGCTACAGGAGACTGATACCAGGTTACATACAGGTATTTACACTGCTTGCCTTAAAATAATTTATTTGTTAATGTATTTATGATAACAGGGCTTTATTTGTGTCTTCTATATCTTATAGAGTTTAAAATACATGGTTAAGCTACAGTTTTGCCGCTTGCCCCCCCCCCTTAAGCTGCAATAGGGGTGTTTACACACCGCGGCAGCCATGTTTCGCTAAGTCCACCTGACTTGTAATGATCGCTACACATTTAAGTAATGGAGAAAAACTGCAAACGCAATGCACGCAGTTGCAGCGCATTTATCGGAAAAAATTGGGTTAAAACAGGTGGTAGGGAGGCATCGTATTGCTTCCTGACTGCCCGTCAGTAGCCTCTGGAGCATGATCCTAATACGGATCAGGTTTCATAGGCAAGGGAGATTTAGATGTGTGTCGAAATCTACTTCCCTAGTTACGTGCCTTACCAAATGCTCGTAGTAATAGTAATAGTAATAGTAGTAGTAGTAGTAGTAGTAGTAGTAACGTGAGAAACTCAGGCAACCATCCCACTGCTACGCTGAGAACCACATGATGAACTTGTTTCCTATACATAACTCTGGCCTAAGCTTGATCACGTTACTTCTATTCTTAGAAAAGGATGGAAATTAAGAGCTCAAGGATCACAAGGCAACCAACACCGCAGGGAAACTTTATTCAAAAACCTAAAACATACCAACATATTTCCTTTCTAGGCTTTAGGAACCAAAATTCTTTATCTGCTTAATTTAACACTTTCTATACTGATGTACCCATACTCTCTCCTTTAGATCTATCGCCAACTATGTAGTGCAAAGGTCTGCCTGATTAGATACAAATTAATTTCATAGTTTAGGTAGGTCGACAAGCTACAATCTGAAGATCGAAGGAGCTAGGAGGAAAAACGATCAGCTGAACAAGGGCAGCAGCCAATCCGCTGCAGTCACTGTTTGGGAAATTCTGACAGCCATGGGCGACAGCTGTCAGAAGACAGCAGGGGAGATTTATCACTTTTTTAGTAGCATGGGTGAAGGGATCTGTTGGCCAGTAGGAATAGCAAAACAAACCTATTCATGTATGGTCAGCTTTAGTCCGATTTCTGCAAGTGGCGACTGTGCAAACATTATTTAAAGGGCAAGTTCACCTAATTACAGAAAAGTCTATAAGGTGAACTTACACAGGTCCCCCTCCTCACCCCTCCCACGGTCTCACTGACCTGGACCATAGTAATCTCCAGTACTAAGCCTCAATATATCCACGCCAGGTATCCAGGGCTTAGAAATCCTCTTGGCTGAATGTATTCTAATTGGTCAGCGCCCTCACATGGGCGGCGCAGACCGATCAACAGCCGCATAGTCCGTCCTGTCAAATATGAAGATGCTGCGTGGATGCAGAGAGGATTTCTAAGCCCCGGGCTCCTGGCGCGGATATACCGGGGCTTAGAACCAGAGATTGCGGAGGTCCAGGTCAGCGTGACCGGGGGGGACCTGTAAGTTCACCTTACAGATTTTTCTGTAAAAGTGAACTTACACTTTAAACTAGATTTAAGCTATACTAGTTTCATAGGTTGAAAAAAAAAAAAAATAATGAATAAAGTCCAAGTTCAACCAGTAGAAACAAACAGACAAATAGGAAGCCTCTATATACAGTTGAAGTTGAAGTAGAATCAGAGGAAGGCAAAAGAAAAACCCCTATAAAGTATGGTCCAACTTGCTCCAGCAGCAGAAAAAAAATTCTTCCTGATCCCCCAAAGGCAGCATTATATTATAAAATGAATCTAATAAAATGTAACTGAATACACAGCTCACCTTTGTGTTATTTTCTAATTACTGGGGTTTTATTTGACGTATTTAGAGGTTATAAATCCTGAGCTCTTCAGCTTTCTCCTACATACTTTCACCTACTTGTCTACACACTGCTACTCTTTTCAATAACAGGGTTTAATATAAACCCGCGGGTGGTGAATGATCAGCCAGGAAAGAGTTTGGTAATTAAAAGTAACATAAAATGGTACCTTTCTTTTTCCCTTCAGAATTTGGCCAGATACATAAAGAATCTCTATCACTACAAGTTTACTTTCAGATTCTAGACCATAGAAAGCAGCTGTGTGTAGGCTGAATAACACTGTCGGCTTCTTTTTGTGAATCTGCCAGCTTACATTTTAATCAGATGCATGGTTAAGCCAAAACAATATAGTCCCAGGAACATAATGACCCTTTTCTGTGAGAAAGATATGGGTGGAATTTGTGCCCGGCAATGCCACACACAGAATCCTTCCCGGTCAGCAGAAATGAAAAATCCCATTATAGTATTATTAGAAAAGCTCTGATACACAGCTAGATATAGGGGGTTATTTACTAAAAGCAAATCCACTTTTCACTACAAGTGCAAAGTGCCCTTGAAACTCCACTTGGAAGTGCAGTCGCTGTAGATCCGAGGGGGGCATGCAAGGAAAATACAAAAAAAGGCTATTTTAGCTTGCACATGATTGGATAATAAAATCAGCAGAGCTTCCCCTCATTTCAGATCTACCCCTCAGATTTACAGAGACTGTACTTCCAAGTGCATTTTCAGTGCAATTTGCACTTGTAGTGCAAAGTGGATTTGCCTTTCGTAAATAACCCCCAGAGTCATTAGATTTACCTAGAAACTGGTTTGTTCAGGGACGTTCAGGGGAGTGTGGATCTGGCCTGACCACATCTAGACAAGTTCAAGTAATACTAAGGGCCAGTCCTGTTTTTTCTTCTAAAAAAATGCCTGCTCTGAGAAATGGTTTTGCACAGAACAACCCCCGATCCTTCTGTTCTTGCCCCCCCCCCCCCATCAACATTCCTGGCTCCCCCAACTGAGTAGCCCCATAGCAAGGCAGTTGCTTTGGGGGCACCCGTGTGTGCTTGTTCCCGAGCCCTGCCCTGTGTGTCCACAAGAGAGCCTCGGCTCTCCTACATGTCGCTGGATTGAGATCAGGTTCAGGTATGTATTTGGGGGGCTGCAGGGGAAGCTGCATGCAGGAGGTTTTTTTACCTTCATGCACAGAATGCAGTAAAGTAAAAAACTAGAGATGCACCGAAATTTCGGCGGTTGAAACATATCAGCCAAAAATGGTGTTATCGGCATTTTGCCAAAAACAGAAAAAGGTGCCAATAATAGCACTGACAGTGCACACGATTTTGCTGCAACTTTACAGCGATTTTGCCGCAATTTTACTATGCTTATGGTGTATTTTTCATCGGTCATGTGACTCAAGAACCGCATCAAAAATGTAACATGGGTGCATTATTGATGCGCTCTTGCTGCGTTTTCAATGCATTTCAATGGGGAGGCGTGTTTTTAGTGCTTTTTTTTTTTTTTAACTGACCAAAAATGCAGCAAGTAGGATTTTTAACACCTCAACGTAAGTGCAATGGACCGGTTTGAAGACATACATAGAATTTAAAAGGGATAGTTTTCTTGTGCTTTTTTAGTGTTAAAAGTGCCAGTAATGGCCGACAATACACCCATATTCATTAAAAACATTTACAGCTTCGCTTTTCGGCCAAGTGCATCCTGCATTTTCGGTTTCTGCACCTCTATAAAAAACCCTCTGCCTTACAAACCACTTTAAGGCTGGCCATAGAAGGATGTTTTTTTTTTTCAATTTTTTTTTTAGTTCGGCCAGCGGGCTGAACGAAAAAAAAAAAAAAGCAAACTGATTCCCCCAAAAACACAAATGAGGTGGATAGAAAAATCCTCCCCATTGAGACAGTGGAGTTGATTTAGTAAAACCAGAGCGTGCAAAATATCATGCAGCTCTGCACAGAAACCAATCAGCTTCCAGGTTTTATTGTCAAGGCTTAAATGAACAAGCTGACTTAAAAGCTGATTGGCTACCATGCAGAGCTGCATCACATTTTGCACTCTCCAGTTTTAGTAAATCAACCCCATTTTCGTCTGACAGTGATAGAAGTCAGTTGTTAGGTTGACTTCTGTTGAGCAGGAGCAACCACATATGGATCAAAATTGGACAATCCCTGCTGAACTGAACGAATTTCGATCCATCTATGTCCTTGTTTAGACCCCTTTCACACTGAGGCACTTTTCAGGTGTTTTAGCGCTAAAAATAGCGAATGTAAAGCTCCTGAAAAGTGCCTCTCATTCTTCCCCAGTGTGAAAGCCCAAGTGCTTTCACACTAGTGCTTTCACACTAAGGCGGTGCGCTTTCGGGATGCGGAAAAAGTCCTGCAAGCAGCATCTTTGGGGTGGTTTGGGAGCAGGGAACGCCCTGCCCATTTAAATAAATGGGTAGCGCTGCTGAATCGCCTACAAAGCGCTTTGGCAGCGTCGAAACACGGGTGCTTTTAACCCTTCCTTCGGCCGCTAGTGGGGGTTAAAAAGAGCTAGCGGCTGAAAAGCGCCACTAAAATGACAATAAAGCGTCACTAAAACTAGCGGCGCTTTACTGCTAATGCGGCGTGACCCCAGCGTGAAAGGGGTCTTAGTGTAAGTATAACAAAAGGTAAAGTTTTTGTTTTGGATAGAGTGGAGAGAGATTAGAACACCTGTCAGGTTGCAATTGCTGTCTGTGTCACCATTAGAGAGATTCCTGTTCTATGTTTGTACTGTTTAATGTTATCACTGAGATGTGAAAGAAAACCCCAAATTTTGGGTCATTACCCAAATCTTTCAATAGGGACAATAATTCAGGATTCCCTCAGTTTGGAGGGACTTCCCCTCACTTCCTGTTTTGGCTTTGTGACAGGAATTGATGGGAAATCTTCCCAATGGAACACAGAGGGCAAAAAAACTGGGACACTCTTACAATATCAAAAATGAAAATTAAAAAAAACGTTTGCCTTTTGTTTTTGTCTTCGTTTGCCTTTAGTTCTTTAAACATGGATTGTTTAACCATGGAATAGTTTATTATGTTTTATCTATTGTCTGTGGCCAATGCCTTGTGAAACCCAAGGAGGGTGCAGTTTGACGGTAAGCGATGAGTCAACATTTCCTGAAACTTTGAGAATGTCAGAACACACACAAGTCTTCAAGCAAGCAAGCAAGAAGTTGGTACAGTCATTCTAGAATTACTGCCAGGACAGTATTTTTGGAACTGTGGGGGAACGTCACTTCACGGTCAGCTACCCATGAATATACTTTGGGAAAGTCCATGGAAACATGATCTATTTATAAGGACATACCACATATGGGGGTATGACATACCCCCATTCATCGCCTTATCTCTGCAGGTGCGGGATGGCATGCGATTACACGACGTCCCATAGCCCGCACTAATGGGAAGCTAGCCTTAGAATGCATCACACTGTTTACCTTTTTCATCTTTATTTTTTGTAACTGAAATGTCACACAACAACATTTCACTCATCTTTGTGCAGCACGGTGAGTTGCATCGCAACACACTGTGCTGTGTAAAAATGTGGCACACTACAGCCATGGGAATTGGACTCATAAAGGCAAGGCGAAATGACATGTCTATGCATTGGGGACTCCATGGGCAATGCTTCCTCCCAATGGATATGGTGACAATGGACCCTTATGGCTCGTTTGCATGTGCAGCAGCACTTGCTGCGTATTTGAAAAGCGTTTCATGGTGGTGGTGGTGAGGAAGTGATCCAATCCTATAAATGCCACACCAAAATCCTCTACATTAGCCATGTTTGTGGGGCAGCTGTGACATAGCGCCCCCCCTCGAGTTGCAAGCGTTTAGCAACGAAGCACAATGTCGCAACCATGCCATGTGCACAGCTCTGAGCAGCTGCATCTCTGTGTACAAAGTGGGCGGCAGCTCAACTGCCTGGTTTTACCACACCCTGGACCACGTGTGTGACCAAATTCTTCTTTTCAGTATTTAAAGTGCAACATCATCCTCACAGTAGTCATTGACTAATATGAATCCCTATTAGTATTAGTAAATAGATAGGGAAGTATATCATATCATCTTTTTTTTAAACTTTTATTATTACATTTCTTTAATACTTGGTTGCCGGGCCTAGGCAAATGATGTCATGCATCCCAGAAGTCTTCAGGAGGGGAGAAGGGGTTTTCTCACTAAGCACACCCTCCTGCCTGTGTTCTGTCAAAAGAGCCAACTCGCCAAAACCTCCAATTACGCCACTTCCGGTTTCTCTCTAGCAACGGCAATTGCAGATTTTGACGACATGCCTGTTTACACAGAACACAGCTACCGTATACACTACAGTAGACTAATGAGTGGGCATTGTTAGTCTGCTCGCTAGTAACCAACAAGATGGATGCCTCAAAGGAGGGGACAACTTTTTTTTACTGTTTAGCCGTTGTATCAAAACAGCCAACTTGTCGTTTACTGTAGTGTATACGCTTGCTGTGTTCTGTAAAAAGAGGCACGTAGTTGAAATCTGCAATTACTGTTGCTGGAGAGAAACTGGAAGTGACGTAATTGGAGATTTTGACGAGTTGGCTCTTTTGACATAACACCTGCATGCCTGAGCTAGAAGCACCTGGATTCCAGGAAGTAAATGCTATATGAATCATCTGCCCTTACTCAAGATGGCGCTAGGGGTGTAATTTCAAAGTGATTTCTCAGCAAAGTAAAGAGGAGACACGGGTGGATGAGTTTGATGTGAATATTAAAAATGAATTAAATGGTGTCTTGTGGTGCTCAGATGCAGTGTAGTTCTGCTTTAAGTATATGTACAGTATCTGCTGTTGGGCTAACGATCATGAACTATGTAAATAGCTGAACAATTCTAGAGATTAGGAATCTGTGCACGTGCAAAAAAAACAAAAAAAAACAGTAATTGTGACTTTCTATTGTGTAAGGCTGGCCATACATGGTTAGAATCCTGGCTGGTTCAGCAGGAACTGACCAAAATTCGAACAATTAATGGACAGGTTGAATGTACCAAGTTATATGCTAGCTATATTCACGTCTTCTTCCGGAGAGGGGGAGGGCGGGGGCGGCTCCGACCCCAGCTGGAAGAAGACAATGTCTCGGCAGGAATGATTCCCCTGTCAACACTGTGTGTTGATGGGGGAATCGTGCAAATTTACGGCTTGCAGGAATGAAATTCCCACTATGGCCTGCCTTAAGCTGAATACACACTATACAATTTTCTTTAGATTCCTTCCTTTCGATTTACCAAAACCATATAATGAGGTCAAACCTTAACAGTTTCAATTTGTTTGCAATCAGGCAGGCCCTTGCACTACATGGTTTTGGTAAATCTAAAAGGAAATCAAACAACAATATAGAGTTATGGTTGTGGCCCTATGACCAAAACAGATGTGGATCACAAACACGCAACAAGACTTACAACATAAATAGACTTGAGGTGTGGCTTTGGTCGTCTGGTCGGCACGCCAAGAAAGGGGGCTTACCCAAAATAAGCGATGGATGATTGTGGAGGAGAATGTGCTGGGAAGTGCTGAAAAAGGGGGAATGGGAGGGAGGGTATAGAGGTCGACCGATATGGGTTTTTCTCTGGCCGATGCCAAAGCCGATATTTAGAAATCGCGGTGGCCGATATATGATGCCGATTTTTTTGGGCCGATATATTAGGCCGATTTCTTTTTTTTTTTTTCCCTTCATCACATAAAATCTAACAGTTAGACCCCTTTCACACTGGGGCGTTTTTCAGGCGCTTTTGGGCTAAAAATAGCGCCTGTAAAACGTCTCCCCTGCAGTCTCAGTGTGATATCCTGAGTGCTTTCACACTGAGGCGATGCGCTGGCAGGATGTTAAAAAAAAGTCCTGCAAGCGGCATCTTCGGAGCGGTATATACCGCTCCTCCACCACTCCTGCCCGTTGAAATGAATGCACACCGCTGCCGAAGCGCCTGCAAAGCGTTTCGGCAGCAGCGCTTCAGGGGCGCATTTAACCCCTTCTTCGGCCGCTAGCTGGGTTATAAGCGCCCCGCTAGCTGCCGAATAGCGCCGCTAAAATGACGGTAAAGCGCCGCTAAAACTAACAGCGTTTTACCGTCAACGCATGCCCGCTCCAGTGTGAAAGCAGCCTTAAGTAATAAGTGATACAGAAAATTTTTTATATTTAAACATTTATTAAACAAAACAAACCTCCAATCAGTTCACTTGTATGTATAATTTAGATTAAAAAAAAATAACCATCTTAAATATTAAATACACAAAAACAGGTAATCAAAACTTTTGGACGAAAAAAAAAATGGGCTAACTTTACCGCTTTTTTTTTTTTTTTTATTTCATTAGTGTATTTTTTTTTTTTTAAATTGCGTTTGAAAGACCGCTGCGCAAATACCGTGTGACATAAAATATTGCAACAACCGCTATTTTATTCCCTAAGGTCTCTGCTAGAAAAAATATATATAATGTTTGGGGGTTCTAAGTGATTTTCTAGCAGAAAATACAGGATTTTTACTTGTAAGCAATAAGTGTCAGAAAAGATTTAGTCTTTAAATGGTTAAACTGAGAACTTCTCCACAGAGTTCAATCTATTGATAAAAGAACCTGAAAGAGATACAATGTATCTTCTTATCAGACTTGGCAGGCTGCCCAGAGGAGGAGAGAAGAAAACTTGCATTGACTTCTATTACAAAAGTCATTTGCAAGTCCTGCTGAAGGTATAATCGGCTTTTTTTATCAGCACAATCGGCAGATGCCGATTAAGTAAAAAAAGCCAAATATCGGCCGATATATCGGTCGACCTCTAGGAGGGTATAGCGCACTGGAACCGACAAAGAGCAAGGGCGAGTGGTCAGCTTTAAATACCCTTCAGACTCCTCCCATAAACTCAGGCCACCATACTGGCCTTCATAGATAGATATCTAGCTATAGACACACACACACACACACACACACACACACACACACACACACACACACACACACACTTTTATCAGTTCATAACCTACAGCTTTCATTGTTTACAGAATACAGTGCTGGCCTCTAACTTGTGCAATTTATCTCAGCAGTCATTACCTCAGCTATAAACCTTCATTTTTAGCTGCTGCCTGGAGACAAATGAAGGTGAAATGTGACATAGCACATGACACCACATGGCTTTTCAATGAACAGATTTGTGGTTGTACGGCTAGATAAAACATAATCCAAATCAATGTCCTAACCCCAAAGAATTAATGGAATTTTCCACCTTCCCCTCTATAGTGACTCCGTGAATCAACCACAATGATACTGATTGCACTCCAAGTAATAGTGTTTGGTTGCGTTGAAAAGTTTGCACAATTATGGTTCTGTACTGTACAGGGAACAGATCTATCGTTAAGCCCAGTAATGCTAGATGAGGAGCTGGTGAGGTTAGAATACCCGTGGTATAAGATATGAGGGAGAACACCTTATTCCAAAAACTGCAGAGTGACCTGCAATGAGTCACACTAATGTTGTTGGCCAGTGCGTGTTGCCACTGGCCAACAATATTAGTGTGACTCATTGGGACAACGCCCTTAAGATTCTACACAGAGGATACCTAACCTCATATAGACTGTCTAAATTTTATCCTGATGCCTTCCCTTGTGTGTTGGTGGCTTGACCGGAAATTTAATGCATATATTGTGGGACTGTAGGTCTCTCCGCAGTTTTTGGAATAAGGTGTTCTCCCTCATATCTTATACTACGGGTATTCTAACCTCACCAGCTCCTCAACTAGCATTACTGGGCTTAACGACGGATCTGTTCCCTATACAGTATAGAGCCATAATTTCACATATCTTTATAGCTGCAAGATTAACTATAACTAATACCGCGTACACATGTACTGGATTTCGTCGGACAATTCGATTGTGTGTGGGCTCCAGCGGACTTTGTTTTCTCAAAAGTTTGATGGAGTTATGCCGCGTACACACGAGCAGACTTTACGGCAGACTTTGCCCGGCGGACTTTGACGGACTTTCCAAATGAACGGACTTGCCTACACACAATCCACCAAAGTCCGTCGAATTCATATGTGATGACGTACGACCGGACTAAAACAAGGAAGTTCATAGCCAGTAGCCAATAGCTGCCCTAGCGTGGCTTTTTGTCCGTCGAACTAACATACAGACGAGCGGACGTTTCGACCGGACTCGAGTTCGACGGATAGATTTAAAACATGTTTCAAATCTAAGTCTGTCCAACTTTTGAGAAAACAAAGTCCGCTGGAGCCCACACACGATCGAATTGTCCGACCAAATCCCGTCCGCCGGGTAAAGTCTGCCGTAAAGTCCACTCGTGTGTACGCGGCATCAGATTTGAAACATGTTTCAAATCTATCCGACGAACGAGTCCGGTCGAAAAGTCCGCTCGTCTATATGCTAGTCCGACGGACAAAAACCGACGCTAGGGCAGCTATTGGCTACTGGCTATGAACTTCCTTGCTTTAGTTCAGTCGTACGTCATCACGTACGAATCCGTCGGACTTTGGTTGATCGTGTGTAGGCAAGTCCGTTCATTCGGAAAGTCCGTCGTAAAGTCCGTCAGGCAAAGTATGCCGTAAAGTCCGGTTGTGTGTACGCGGCATTAGGCATGGAACACTACACATGTACCAAACATCATGGGTGATTAGTAGAGTTAATACCCATTAATGACCAGGGCCTTAAATACTTTCATTCTAAATGGGCTCATTGGGATTATCCTGACAAAGTTTCTGATTTATAACAATATCAACACGATAGTTACGGTCTGCTGATTGTTTGTCTTTAGTAAATTACTGGTGCTAGTTCTATCAGTTTTATTTGTTGGTTTTCTTTTCTTGAATGACACATATTTTCTAGTACTGAACTCCAATCTCTACTGGGATACAGTAGCATAATATGGGTTATTATCAGTATATCAACGTATCTGGTCACAGCACAAAGCTTACAAAAAAAAAAAAAAAAGTGTATTACAATTAGCAAAACTTTTGTTTGGTGGAAATTGTATGTAGACAATGTGCTAGTGGTACTGTATTATTTATTCAAATTTACATGTGGCATATCTACATGTGTCTTTCTATTGAGGCTTTAAATCCTCTGATATTGTGTTTTGCCTTTTTTTTTACTTAAAGTGGATGTAAACCCCAAATTTTTATATATATATATATATATATATATATATATATATATATATATATATATATATATATATATATATATATATCTCTCACATACTGTAGAGTATAAGATTTCCTATTATTTGGGCCCAGTCTTGCCACACAGAGTTAATCCATCTCTGAGTAATCCTCTTATTGTTCAGTGAGATAAATCTTGACAAACTGAGAAAAACTTTGTCAAATCCTCCCCCTTGCTGTGAGTGACAGGTGATTTAAATATCTCATGCACTAGACTAAGACACAGGCATTATTTTTTAATTCCCTCCCCCACTCCTTTCTTCAGCAGCTCTGAAAGGATTGGCTGTTCCACACCTCAGCATGATTTGGCATGCTGAAGTCATGTGGTTACTTTCCTGTCTTTTCACTGGATGTTAGAGATCATAGCAGAAGTTCAGTTAGAAATACACAGGAGAAAATGCATATTGACAAGGGGAGTGTAGAGGTGGGCGGGGAGTCTACTGACATCACGACTCCACCCACCGAGCTCCAGACAACAGACCCACCCACAGAATCTGCAGTTTTTCGGATCTCATAACAGACAGAGGGGAGACATTTGACAGGTAAAGATACATGCAGGAGGCATGTATATCCTTATAGATAACCCCTATGGCAGTAGTTTAGAAAGGATGACATTGGGTTTACATCCACTTTAATTTTCAATAAAAAAAAATATTTGAAAGAAGAGTTTGTACAAATAAAAAAAACTGTATGTAAACTACAAAAAGAAAGCAGACGGTCACATATAAAGTGAACTGTAAAGACATAACACCACTTATATCTATAGATAACACGGCTGTATAGTAAAATATATCCACAGATTAGAGAAAGGAATTGTACCATAAAAGGTTTTACTGTTCACTGCCAAACAAATACGTAGAATATGATCATATTTAATGTGTCTGCCAATGTTAGCACAATAATTCAAATGAATCAGCAAGAATGTTTTGACTGAATGTGACAAGTTCACAGCATGAGGGATTTAAAGCTTAAATAATGGCATGAGAGGCTAGGCAAGCCAGCCATAGACAAACACACCTCTAATCAGTTTCGACCAAAGATAACGAAGTTACTTGTGCTCTAAGTGAGCGGGCCTCTTTGTTAATTAGAAGCGAACTGCTCCATTTTCAATGCTGTATCTGTGGCGGACACAGCATAGAGCAGGGGTCTCAAACTGGCGGCCCTCCAGCTACACTACAAGTGCCATCATGCCTTTGCCTGAGGGAGTCATGCTTGTAACAGTCAGGTTTGCAATGCCTCATGGGACTTGTAGTTTCGCAACAGCTGGAGGGCCGGCAGTTTAAGACCCCTGGCATAGAGAGTAGGAGAGCTGGAGCTGCTTGCTTCAGCCCCCTCTCTCTGGCCCTGCCCCCCCACCTTGCTCAGCTGAGAGCGAGTAGGAGGAGGAAGGTTATTAACCCTGCATTTGCTTTTCCTGCCTATATGCAGGTTCTTCCCATATAGTGTCTTCACTGCATAGACAGAGAGTGGGCTGTCTGCCAGGTTATTCGCATACAGTTCCAATGTTGAAAGCCAAGTCCAAATAGCAGGAATCTGTGTAGTCCCAAAGGCGGCACAATAATTATATTAAAAAAAAACTTACCATAGAAGTAAGGCACTCACAGGCATTTAAAAAAGCTATATCAAGCATACCTTAAAGTGGAGGGCCACCCTGAAAAAAAAAAATTCCACCAAAAATCCTAAAATAATTTAAAAAAAAACATTTGGAAAAAAAAAAAAAAATTTTATACTTACCTAAACCCTTGTTGCTAGGCAGTCTTCCTAATCAGCCTCTTCCTATTCCGCGGCGTGTTCTGCTCCTCGGTGAGCGGCCTCGTTGTCTTCTGGTAACTGTGTGTGTTCCCAGAACACCACGGGGCCATTCTCAGATCGCCGCGCCGCTCGCGCGTGCGCAGTAGGAAACTGGCAGTGAAGCCGCAAGGCTCCACTGCCTGTTTCCCTTACCTAGGATGGCGGTGCCGGGACCCGAGAGCAACAGCTGGTGCAGGCTCCCCCTATCAGTTATAGGACGAGCAAACCTAATAAAAATGGTGTGGGCACCACAGCAATTATATATCTTCCATAACTCTCCGACATGGATACCAAAAAAATGGTTTAAGCAAATTGACACACTAATGAGGGAATTGATATGGAAAAAAAAGACACCCAGAATTAGCTTAGAAACATTGCAATATGAAAAGGATAGAGGAGGGCTTGCAATACCCAACTCTAGGCTATATTTCCTAGCATCACAATTCCAACAAATGGCAGGATGGGGTCGAAGGGGAAATGAGGACCCTACTTACCAATTGGTGACCATGATGGAACCCACACTAGAAGCGGCCTCTCATCTGGAAATGGACTTGCCAAGTATGAAGGGAGTAGAGCCAATAAGCACGCTTTTTAAAAAGGTATGGGGTGAGGTTCGGAAAATCCTAAAGATAACAGGCGTGCTTTCATTCACGCCGATCTGGCACAATAGCAGATACTCTGAGATCCAGGGCCTACAAGGGTTCACACAATGGCAAGAAAAGGGGATTCAGTTCTTCCCACAATTATACGAGGGAGAGGCGTTGAAGACATACGAACAATTATGTAGGGAATTCCATTTGAATCCGAGGGGTTTTTTCCAGTACCTCCAATTGCGCCATGCGATACAGGCACAACAAATAACACACTCCCAGACAGTACCGGCAGCTTCACTTCTGAATGAGATCTTTTTGGCAGACACAAGGAAAGGGTTAATATCCAAGATATATAAGGAGTTGCTGAGGTCAGCTCAGGACCATACATTGTTAAAGTGCCGAAATAAATGGGTAGAGGACATAGGAGAAATAGATGAAAAACAATGGGAAATGGCGCTCGAGGCTATTCCAGTGGTGTCACTCTCCGCAACCCAAAGACTGTCACAATTACTCATTCTTCATAGGGCCTATAGGACTTCAGTACAGCTCTATAAATGGGGTCGAGGAGACTCCCCACTGTGCCCCAAGTGCAAGGTACACAGAGGGGACTTTATTCATCTAATTTGGAGGTGCCCAAAGCTGCATAAGTACTGGGATGAGGTTTCCCAACATATTTCAAGGTTGGCGCGGGTCCCCATCCCCCTTAACCCGACCGTATACCTGCTCGGAGCTATAAGTGTAAAGTCGTACCCGGGAGGGAAGTACCTTATGTTATCTAGACTGATGTACCTCGCCAGGAAACTCATTGCAAAGTACTGGATGGCTCCAACTGTCCCTACAGCTAAGCAATGGATTGCCTACGTCAATTCGTCTCTCCCCAGAGAACGACTGGCTTACGCCCGTAGAAACGATCGGAGTAAATTTAACAAGATATGGCACCCTTGGCTGGGGGATGCGGTCCTGGCCCCACATCAACTGATTGTAGAGAGGCTTCAGATGTAGTGATTGGGGGGGGGTGTTGTAGAGAGGAAGAACGAGATTGAGATACCCGAGGGGAAGGAAAGCGAGAGTAAGTACACAGAGGGGGGAGAAGAAGGAGGAACAGGAAGATGGCCTGTAAAACTAATGACAACATAATCAGATAAATAAGAACATTGGATAGGAGGGAAACTCGCGGTAGTTGTATAGGTGGTGCAAGAACCATCAAAGGTAATATGAAAGGTCTGCTGTGACGGAGGGAGGTGGCGTAGGGAGGGGTGGAGGGGAGGGTTGTAACAAAATGAAGGGAAATGGAGGAATGAATTAGCAATTGAGATATGATTTTGTATGGAGGAAGGGCGGGAACACGAGAATAGGACTACATAAAATACACACTTTATACCATGTTTTGCTTTACAATACAATATGAATGATTGAATTTATGCTCTTCCTCTTTTGCCAGATATAGCCCTTGTATGGGTCGACCTGGCTTTTGCCTCACATTGTTTTAACTTAATGGCATATGTGCAATAAAAATGATTGAAAGAAAAAAAAAAGCTATATCAAGCATACCTTAAAGTGGAGGGCCACCCTGAAAAAAAAAATTCCACCAAAAATCCTAAAGTAATTTAAAAAAAAACATTTGGAAAAAAAAAAAAAATTTTATACTTACCTAAACCCTTGTTGCTAGGCAGTCTTCCTAATCAGCCTCTTCCTATTCCGCGGCGTGTTCTGCTCCTCGGTGAGCGGCCTCGTTGTCTTCTGGTAACTGTGTGTGTTCCCAGAACACCACGGGGCCATTCTCAGATCGCCGCGCCGCTCGCGCGTGCGCAGTAGGAAACTGGCAGTGAAGCCGCAAGGCTCCACTGCCTGTTTCCCTTACCTAGGATGGCGGTGCCGGGACCCGAGAGCCGAGGAACGGGTCGGCCAACATCACGAGCACCCAGGACAGGTAAGTCTACTTATTTAAAGTCAGCAGCTACAGTGTTTGTAGCTGCTGACTTTAAAATTTTTTTTTTACCTGGCCGGAATCCCGCTTTAATAAAGACGGATGGTGACTCACGGAAACGTCAGTGAATACCTTTTAACAATAAATTCTTTTACATGGCTGCACGTGCCCCATCTCTATATTTGTTTTATGTGCAAATGCCTTAGCTGGATATATACTGTATAGGTTCTACTAAACATAAATTAGATGGTTCATTTTAAATTCATTTGAATTTAAAATAGTTGGTGGGGGTCAAACTGACGTTCATTTTCAACTGCTGTAATGAGAACGTTTGGAGGATGGAAATTTTTTCTCAAATGAACTAATTTCTAATAGTATGCGTTTTTTGTTCAGGAAATTCTATTCATACCAAAACCAAGTGAGCGAGAAGCTGAATCTCTCTTCCCGTACTGCACATCACACACACAATAAAACCCGTGAAGACTGCCTCAAAAGTACTGCAAATTAGGAAAAGCTTGATATTAAAGTGAAATTGAATGGTGAGTGTACTGCTAGCATCAATTACTAAAACGTTTCCTTGTGTCGCAATTTCCTTTGCAAGTTTCACTTGATAACCTTGAAATATAAAGACACCGGCAATGTGCCATGGCTTTTCCATTACTGGTTTGACGTCAGCTGCAGACAATTCATTAGCTTACTCATTTATGGGCAGTCAATATACCCAAATATAGATGGGAATGAGTAATATTCTCATAAGAAAAAAGGAAACAGATCTTTTATCTTTTAGATAAGATGAAATATAAAAGTAATAACAAAAAATATTTTTTGCAGAAGTGAAAGAACCTTTGAACCTTCAGAATTTCCCTTTCACCCACTGAGATGTAGCATCATTTTAACCAGTATGAACAATTTGCTATCACGAGAACTGGTCCACAAATAAGTAAATAATCAATAGATAACGCAGGATCACCTTTGTTCCACTGGGACAACCTGTACAGACACACAGGGTCGATTATGTGATTGTTATTGTGTAGAAATAAGGCGGGTTGTGTCATAAAAACACCCTCTTGGTGATGTTAGGGAAAGCCCTTGTGTTTTTCTATGTGTACAATTCACAGTGAATTGAGGTTTATGCTTCCTGCCAGCTGCATGGCTATTCCTCAGACTTAGCAAGGGGGGGATGTCGGACCACTGCAGTATAACCGCTGTTCACTTTATTGGCGGGAAGGGACAGCTTGTGTTAAATGCTGCGGGACATTCTTACAGCGATATAACAGCTAAAGACAACGAAGTGCAATTTCCTGATAGAGTTCAATTAGGCTTTAAAGCATATCTACGTCCAAGAACAAAAAATATGGATGTATCGCAGCTTACCTCATTTAAAGTCCCACAATGTCCAATAATTTTCCGCAATAGGGATGGAGGCACACTTCAATATGTGCCTCATTTAAAGTCCCAAAATCCCCCCTCTTTTCTCTATCGCAGCTTACCGGTTCTTAGATGTGGTGGCTGCATTAGTTCTCTTTTTGCACTTTTTTTAAACCTTTGTTTTAACCTTTTTGCTGCCAGAGACATTTTTTGCACACATGTTTAAAAAGGATTTTAGTCCTGAAGATAATTAATGTGAAACTCTCAAACATATATTTTCTGAAAGTAGACAGGCTATGGAATAAAATAGTGGTAGCTCCAATTTTTTATGTCGCACAATATTACCGCAAAGGTCTAGGAAATGCAAAAGTTTAGCAAAACGCTCTGAAGTGAATTTTAGGGCAAACAAATGCAATAAATTACCCAAATGTTTGGTAAAATATAAAAAAAGGCAAAAAAAAAAAAAAATACCCAACATGCCGAATCTTACATTTATGTGCGCTCGTGAAAGTGCCACTAACTTCAGTACCCTATATTTTCTATAGGTGAGGTTTCAAAACCCCCCCTACAGGTCATCAGTTCAGTTTAGTGTTATGTAGGAGGTCTGGTGCTAGAATTATTGCTCTCACTCCGACATGCGCTGTGATATGTAACATGTGTATTGCAATCAATGTTTTCACGCGCAAGTGCCCCCGTTGCATGCATTTACGTTCATATGGGCATATATGTGGAGGTAGGGGGGCCTCAAAAAAAAAATTGTAGGGGGGGGGGTTTATGTGCAACTTAATTTTTTTGCAAAAAATTTAAAAAATTGTATTTATTTTTTCATCACATAGGGGACAAAAAGTCCCCCATGTGATATTTTTTTAGGTGACAGGTTCTCTTTAATGAGACATGCAGGGTTTAAAAAAACCTGCATGTCTCCTCTGAATGTTTTACAATGCAGATCGCATAGCAAAACATTTTTTTCCCGGCTATGCTAGCCGGGGACACCGAGAGGCTAGCCCGGAAGTGACGTCACAGATGTCGCTTTCCGGGTCACAGCAAGAAGGGGAGGAGAGCGGACTTGTGTCTGCTTATCTCCTTTGTCCCCAGCCGCTGGCACCCGCCATGTCAGTCCCGGGCCTGCAGATGGGCAAGTGGAGCTTGGAAAGCATCCATCCAAATGCTTTTGAATTGACAGGCAAGAGTCCGCCTCTCAGTTTCACACCCAATCCCAATGGCCACAGCCACCGGATTGTGTGTGAAACCCCCCCGCTGTCAGGTCCCTAGGATGTACGGACCTGGTATCGAAAAGTGTTAGTGCGACAACTAGTGTTGTCACTCTAGTATGGGAAGTGTGTTAGGACTACATAACAACTCCGTTATGGAGTTGGAGAGCACAGGAAGTAATCAGCTCACAGGATTTCTGGCTGGATGAACAGCACTTGTCAAAAAGTCTGACATACCATTGAAAGTGTTTTATTTTAAAACATCAAAAGGGAGCAAATAAGAAATGCATTGTTAGAGTTTCGTTACACTTTAATAAACTCGCCCAAAAAAGCTCAACCAAAATCAGCCTCATGTCTCTACACGTAGCAGTGCAATTACCTAGTGGCAGCATTTTCTACATACTAACTGCAGAGTGAATCTCATTTACCTGTTGCTGCCTGTGTAAAACATATGTGTGGCAACAAAAGGGTAGGCTTTAACACCCACACACCAAACATATGAGTCACTGGGCAACTGACTGCACACTCCCAGCACAGAGACTGAGCTGATAAAGGCAGCTCTTGGTCTAGACTAGTGACCGTCGCCCGATCATGTGACCATTATGACAGTTAATCACAATGGTCACATGATTGCTAATCTCCCCCCCCAATACATTTTGTATTTGGCGTCAAACAGTATAATATACCTTTAAAGTGGTTGTAATGCCTTACATATACCCAGTGAAGTGACTGGCCTCGGGTGATACACAGAGATAAAACAAACCCTCCTACATAAGTTGTACATGTTTATCTGTAGTCTTCTCTACATCCGTTCAAAGTGCAGAAGTTATAAAGCTTGTCTGAGCTGTCAGAAAGAAAAAAAAAAGGGGTCGGAGATCTGAAGTTACACTCTACAGAGCTCAGTGAGGAGAGCTCTGAGAGCTAATTGGAGGGAAGGGACCCCCCCCCCCCACAGGAACAAAGCTGAGGCTGTCAATCAGCTGGAGGTTCCTTCTGTCACCTGTTTTTCTCTTGGTGTCAGGATAACATGTCAGAAGCGATTCATGCTGATAGCAGAGGAACAAAGCAGCAGACAGAAATGACACTTAGTGCTCTGGATTGAGACAATTACACACTATACAGGGATATGCTTTATTCATATTTCATGTCTAGGGCTGGGTTCACACCTCTGACAGATGCGGCTCGCAGCAGGGGGCCGGTGTGTCCCTGTTCTCCATTTCAGGGACGAACCAGGGCCAAATTTTTGCCTGAATTCGGCCCTGAAACTGAGCCAAAGATGCACAGCACTTCTGTGCAAGCCGCTCCGCAGCCGCAACGGAGATATTAGAGCCATTCACAATCTCCTGTCATGTGAATTGGATGCGGGGAAAACCCACATCCAATTCACATAGGTGTGAACCCAGCCTGAGGTTTACAACCACTTTAGGCTGGGCTCACACCTATGCGAATGGAATGCAAGTTTCTCAGCATCCAATTCACATGACAGGAGAGTGTGAACGGCTCTCAATGGAGCCGGTTCACACATCTTCGGGGCGGCCGCAGAGCACACAGCAGGAGAGTCCGGTGCGTCTTTGGCTCCGTTTCAGGTCCGAAATCAGGCAAAAATTCGGACCTAATTTGGACCTGAAAATGGTAAACTGGGATGCACTGGACCCCATACTATGCTCCGCGGTCACACAGTGTGAACCCTGCCTAAAGCAAACCTTCAGCCACAAATAACAGGATAAAAATAAACAGCCCATTAAAAGATCAAGTTATTCACTTTCATTCCAGAGCTCTCCCATGTAGTACCTAATTTACATCACCAGATGTCCTCAGTCAAACATCCGGCATCATTGATCCTGCTTCCACTGGGCCCAGGTCATCCTGAACCCGCCCCAACCTGTGAATGGACAGTGAAAGGAGAAGTAGCTCAGTGATGAGCTCTCTGTCACTGTGTGTACAAGGCTACGCTAACACACCTCTTTGTCATTTTTCCCAGTTGGGCTATACACAGTGGCAGCAGTTTTCTTGGGATAGAATTGTTTTTATCAATACTTCCCAAAAAAATCCCAATCAGTTTCAATCAACCTCACACCACTCTTACCCAAGACTTATGGCTCGTACACACGATCTGAAAAATCGGACGAAAAATACCGCACTTGACGAGATCGCACGATAATCGGATCGTTAGTAGAGCTTTTCGAGAGTAGATCACGACAATTCATCCGATTATTATTCGATCGGACAAGCACGAAGATTTTCCTCGTACGATACCAAATTGTACGATTTTCATTTAGTCAGTACAGTTGTCGTCCGAAAATACAATACAAATACGTTACGTTACAACACATGACATCACTTCTGATTTTTTTTTTTTTTTCGGTCATACGAGAATTTTCGGGACTTTAGTAACCTATTCAATTTCTACTTGCGACTATTAAAGCGAAAAAAGTCGTACGATATTCGGATCGCGTGTACGGACCATTACACATTTCCAGGTGAATCTTATGTGAATAACGTATGCCTCTTGGGTATAAACATAGACAGACCTCACATATCTCTGTGTATACAGGATGATAGAAGAAGGATATCATCAGTGATATAAGACGGATATTATCAGTGATGGCTCACTTACCCAGTACGGGACTCATACTCTTCTATCCTTCTGGATTCGTGATTTACCGTCCCAGGTGCTGGAGGAGACATCTGTACACGTGATTCAGCCAATAACTTGTTATACGGGGACCCTATAGCCGCCTGTGTATATATAGTACATGCGCTGTATACGAACTTTTGCTTTGCAGCCCCGCCCCTCAGAGATGGCACGCATTACAGTTTTCATTTTTGATTGGCCGTCCTGCACACTCCCCCATTCTGATTGGTAGCTGATCTTTTTAATGATACCCTTTCATTCCAGACAGGAAACGTCACGGATAGGGGGGTGGGCAGGATGTGGGAGGGGTGTTGTCGGCTGATTCTAGAAATGACTGTCGGTGGACGTGACACATCGTGCTTGCCGCCTTGTGACAACACAGTATATGTCATAATAATAAACAGCGTGTACCCGGAAGCCGTGACACTGCCCCGATCGTCCCACTATATTACATTGGATGACATCAAAATAGCATGGAAGACGGATCCATGCAGTACGTGGCCTCTGATTTCCTGGCACATTACAAGGCTTTTCTGTCTTCATTGTGAGCTTCCAGGGAAGGGACTAAGTCATAGACAGGAGGCAGAGCTCATCCATATACTGAAAGCACTATCAACTTTTATATTCTTTCCTATGAGAGGGGGTTTACTAAAACTGCACAGTAACCAATCAGCTTCTAGCTTCACCTTGTTCAGTTAAGCTTTGTAAATGAAAGCTTGAAGCTGATTGGTTGCCCTGCACAGCTGCTTCAGTTTTGATAAAGTCTTACTTTCTTGGAGTTCCACCCCAAAAAAAAAATTCATTAATGTACATAAAATAAAAAAACATTTGGAGAAAAGTTTTTTTTTTACTCACCTCTAATTACCTGTTGCTAGGGGGTCCCTCGTAGTCTGCCTCCTTCAGCGCCTGGGCTCTTGATGTCACTTCCCTTGGCACCGGAAGGAAGATCAGCTCTCCCCCCTCCCTCTAGGCAGTCATCTAGGACACGTCACAGGTCCCAGTTGACTGCACGGCCAATCGCGGCTTGCGCATGCGCAGTGAGTTCCACAGCCGGGCGCCCACAGTTACAATGCTGGCACCGCCTGGCGGAGGGGGAGACGAGCGTGGCTTTGATCCCTCTCATCGCTGGACCCTGGGACAGGTAAGTGTCCAGTTATCAAAAGTCAGCAGCTGCAGTATTTGTAGCTGCTGACTTTGAATTTTTTTTTTAAGCGGAACTCCACTTTAAACAGGAAATAAACTCCCCTGGTTTGTTTGTACCTAAAGGTAAGCCTATAATAAGGCTTACCTATAGGTACTGTAAATATCTACTAAACTTGCGCCGTTTAGGAGATACTTACTGTATACACCTCCAATGTCATCATGCGCTCCGAAGGAAAAGCTGCCAGTGCCATTTCTTCAGCACACCGTGCCGTGACCGGCAGCTCCCGTGTGGGAGTGACGTCATCGTGGCTCCGGCCAATCGCAGCGCTGGAGAACCCTGAACACTGGGGAAGATGTCAGCCAACTCAGCGGTTTGTGGGCGCCACTGAGAGGGCTTAGTTTTAAGGTATTTCATAATGAGCTAGTATGCGATGCGAGGCTTGATTGGTCGAATTTCGAAATCAATGGTGGCACCATCGGATCACATAACGCACAAATTTTCTGATTTTCAAAAGAAAATTCTTTCGAAATTCGACCATGTATGGCCAGCCTTATTGAAAAACGCAAAAAGCACCTGGAATATGTAACCTGCATAGGTGTGAATCAGGCCTAAAAGCAGATTGCGGCCAACCCGCAGGTATGTGAA
Source organism: Aquarana catesbeiana (assembly GCF_042186555.1). Taxonomy (NCBI): domain Eukaryota; kingdom Metazoa; phylum Chordata; class Amphibia; order Anura; family Ranidae; genus Aquarana; species Aquarana catesbeiana. The sequence continues at coordinate 338,442,606 of NC_133324.1, read as the reverse complement.
CCAGCTCCCTTGAGAGGGCTACTGGTTCACATGTCATGCGATTTGGATGCGGTTCAAAAAGCATCCAAGCAACAGAAAAATACTTCAGTAAAACAAAGCAAAGAAATTACAAATAAACATGAGCCCATCAGAGTCCCGCCTCACATCAGGGTCCCCATCATAATTTCTCCTTTCATCCGGATCCCTATTAGAGTCCCCCCTTACATCAGAGCCCCCTGTTACATCAGGATCCTCATCAGATTCCCATCTGTGTCCCCCCTTACGTCAGGATACCCACCTGACCCCCCCCCCACACCCCTTCACATCAGAGCCCTTGCTTAAATCAGCATCCCCATCTGAGTCCCCCCTTACATCCAGGTCCGCTTTAGAGTCCCCCCTTACATCAAAGTCCACACCAAAGTACCTTTACATCAGAGTCCTTATTAGAGTTCCCCCCTTACATCAGGGTCCCCATCAGAGTCCTTATTAGAGTTCCCCCCTTACATCAGGGTCCCCATCAGAGTCCCCCTTACATCAGGGTCCCCATCAGAGTCCCCCTTACATCAGGGTCCCCATCAGAGTCCCCCTTACATCAGAGCCCCTTCTTACATCCGATGGCCAGATAAAATCTTGCAGCATGCCAGATTTGGCTCACTGGCTAGAGTTTGGGGACCCCTGACTATGTTTTCAGGAGTGAAAGGAAAGTCCAGTGCAAAGTTTTCCAGAGTCCTAGCATGCCAATGTCCCATGCACCCATCACCCTGCACCCTCTGGTAGCAGCCGCAATCAACACAATTTAGTTGCAATTTCTATTCTTCCGAAGACCAAACTCAATTTCTCTTGTGCCCTTTGGAACTCCCACTCTGTCTGCAACAAACTCACCTCTCTCCATGACCTCTTTATTGCCAACTCATTTATCCTACTTGCCATTAATGAAACCTGGCTCCACGAATCTGACACTGCGTCTTCTGCTGCCCTATCCCATGGTGGTCTTCTCTGGACTCACTTCCCCAGATCCAGTGGATGAGTGGGAGGAGGTGTTGGAATCCTTCTAGCCCCACATAGCACCTTTCAGGTACTACACTACACCCACTACGTCCCCGTCAACTCTTCTCTGCCTCCAACTCTCTACTTCGTCCTCCACCCGCTAACTCACTCACTGCCCAGGAGATCGCCAATCACTTCAAACAGAAGACTGATAATTCGTGAGATCTCTACTGTTCCGATACCCTCCTGCTTTATACTTCATGCCCACAGGCACAATCATTACTTCCCTCTTTCAACCCCATCACTATAGGCGAGGTTGCTAAACTACTTGCTAATGTCCACCTTACCACCTGCCCTCTGGATCCTGTTCCCTCACAAATGCTGCGTTCACCCTCTGGCTCTATGCTACACTCTTTAACCCACATCTTCAATCTCTCCCTCTCTTCTGGCATCTTTCCCAACTCTCTAAAACATGCACTTGTCAGACCCATTCTTAAAAAGCCCTCACTGGACCTATCCAATCTTAACAACCTACGCCCCATCTCCTTGCTCCGCTTCTTATCCAAACTCCTCGAACATCTGGTCTACAAGCGTCCACCTCGCTGATAATAGCCTTCTTGTTCCCCTCCAGTCTGAATTTGGTACCTCAACATGCCACAGAAACTGCTCTCCTAAAACTAACAAACGATCTACTAACGGCCAAAACCAATCGACACTACTCTGTACTCCTACTCCTGGACCTCTCTGCTGCCTTTGATACGGTTGACCACTCCCTCCTCCTCAAAAAACTCCATGCCTTTGGTCTCTGTGACTGTACTCTTCGCTGGTTCTCTTCCTACTTATCCAACCGCACCTTTAGCGTTTCCTACAACTCTACCTCCTTTTCTCCTCTTCTTTTCTCAGTTGGGGTCCCCGAAGGTTCTGTTCTTGGACCTCTCCTATTTTCAATCTATACCTCCTCCTTGGGTCAGCTTCCAATACCACCTCCTCTACGCTGACGACACCCAAATCTATTTCGCTACCCCTCAGCTCACTTCCTCTGTCTCCTCACGTATCACTAATTTACTATCAGATATATAAGTCTGGATGTTACACCACTTCGTCAAACTCAATCTATCCAAAACCAAACTTATAATTTTTCCTCCCCCATATGCCCCTTCCCCTGATCTCTCTGTCAAAATCGATGGCACAACTATAAGACCATCCTCACATGCCAAGGTCCTAGGTGTAGTCCTGGACTCTGAACTCTCCTTTAAGCACCACGTCCAATCACTGTCCAAATCCTGCCGCCTCAACCTCTGCAACATCTCCAAAATACGCCCCTTTCTAACCAATGACACAACAAAGCTCTTAATTCACTTGCTGGTCATCTCTCGCCTCAACTACTGCAACTCCCTTCTCATTGGCTTACCTCTACATAGTCTATCACCTCTTCAATCCATCATGAATCCTGTTGCTTTGCCCTCAGTGGAGAAAGTACATAATTGCTTTAAATGATAATTGCATGCTTGGTCTGTAGGACATGTACAGTTTGGAAGAAAGGCTGCAGAGGACTGGGTAATAGCTCCCTAGAGTGGGGTTGCAGGTAAGTATGAGCTCTGATAAAACCAAACATCCATTGCATGGATAGTTACTCTCTGAAGTAGAGGTTGGTGTCTATTTTCAATAGACTAACACTGATCGTACTTCATGATGCATGCTCTGTGTGTGTCCAGTACCCTCCATGTTTAGTGGCACCTATATCTTCCAAAGAGAAGAAGAGTAAAGAGTGATGACAGGGTTCCATTAAATCATATATTACAATATAAGGTAAGGCTCCTCTTTAAAAGGAACTCTAGGCAAAATCATAGCCCTAGGAGCTCAGTTAAATGCCATGTCTATAATTCCAACCGCAAAACTTTTCCCTCCCCCTAAAATCATGGTAATGGTACTAGCTCACATATGTATATAATCACATAATGTCAGGAGCTCTGGGAGTCACAGATGCAATGAATTCTGCTTTAAATCACCCCCTGCCTTCCCATAGCTTTCATCTGAGCTCCTTTGGTGAGATCTCTCTGTTGAAATACCCAAATCTTATTTCCTGTCCTTGGTAACTCACTGCTCTTCTTGCAACAGTAATGTAATATACATAAAAAAACTAAAAGTGTTTGTTTAACAGCTTAATACAGACATCCACCCAAGAAACAAGAGAAGATAGTGGGTATTGTATGCTTCTAACATGTATTTAAACTGGAAATATCAATGTTGACTGGACTGTTCATTTATTCTCTTAAAGCACAATTCAGGGCACCATCCATTTCATAATCAGACCTTTACTATCCATATAAGTTTGTTTCATACAATTTTCTCTCTAAATGATGTTAAAAATGTTTTAAAAAAAAGATTGAAAATAATTACATTTGTTCTGGAATTCCTTTAATGCTTCCTCCCTCTGATGCCAAGCATATGATCAGTAGTGAGGTATGGGTCATGTGGTCTCTTTCATGGGAATTTGACAGATTGATCATCTGGCAGGGCTAACAGGTCAACACTTTACCTCCTCTTCAGATGAGAACATGTGACCAATGCTCAGGAAATATATAGCTGGATTATGTCCTGCTCTTTATAGTACACCTACAGTATGTGGATGCATGTTTGGGAGAGTTTGCAAAAGTGCCCATACATTTGTTGGAACCTTAGTTAACTTAGCAGTGTATACTTGCTACTACCATTTACAACTAATGCAAAGGGATGGGTGTAGGAGCTGCTCACATTAATTCCCAGACGATTATGGTAATCTGTCCATGATCAATAGAGTAAAGTGGTTGTATACCCCGCTTTCTTATTTTTCTATAATACGGCTTACCTGTAGGTAAAATTAATATCTCCTAACCTGCACGGTTTAGGGGTTAAGGAGATATTCAACCTGCATCCAGCCGCTGACATCAGCAGCGAATGCGCTCTGAAGGTCCAGCGTATTGTGCTGGTGTTCTGTCACAATAGCCAATTCATCGAGATCTCCAATCACGCCACTTCCAGTTACTGTAAACAATCAGTAATTGGAGATTTCGACGACTTGCTTTTTGACACCACACCGGCTACATTCCGGTACACGGTATTATGAGCGGATATTGTTAGTCTGCTCCGATAGTACCTGACAAAATGGCCACCTTCAAGGCGGCGACAACTTTTTCCTCGTTAGCCGCTGTTGTGTCAAAACAGCAACTCGTCGAAATCTCCAATTACTGATGGTTTATAGCAACCGAAACTGAAGTGATTGGAGGAGATCTCCATGAACTGGCTATTTTGACGGAACACAGAATCTTCAGAACTCCTTGCCGGGACGAGTGACATCATCGCATCTCCGGCCACTCACAGCGCCCGCGAACCCGGAAGAAACGCCGGGGAACATGTCAGCCCCCTCAGCGGTGACCGGGCGCCGCTGCGGGGGCTTTGTTCTAAGGTAAGTATTTCATAATGTGCTAGTATAAGATGCATACTAGCACATTATGCTATTGTCTTGCAGGTTTTTTGTTTTGTTTTGTTTTTTTCAGCGGTTTACTACCACTTTAAAGAATCTGTCAAAAATAAAAATATGTCTCCTACCCTAGGGGGAAGGCTTAAGTGGCTGAGGGAAAATCAGTAAAATCAGCTGAGCTTTTAAAAAAGATATCTACAGATCTGCATAATGAATGCAATGTTATTATGATACAATAAGTACACCATTTAAAGTCACACCAAAATAACTTTCAAATGCTAAAATGATAATTCAAAATATGCTCTCACACAACATACCCTTTATGTATCTCTTAAATAAAGTGACTGAACAACTTTCATACAAAAGGGTCCTTATTCTACAAGGGAAGGACAAAATAACAGAAATACTAAATGAAAAGCAAGACTAGAAGCCTTTTTCTTCTTGAATAACAATACAAAATCTCGCTACATACAGCTCAGGATTTGTAGAGTAAAGGCAAAGGGTGGCATTGTTCCTTACTTGGTCCCTTATATAGTTATTTTGGGTCCTTTATATAGTTCTTTTTTGTTATTTGGTTTACCACATGTATACTATTTAGTACAAATTTATTTGCAGTAAATTTTTACAGGATCAGCAGATTTATTATAAGGTTTTTTTTTTCTGAATTTCAATGTATGTATCTAGTTCAGAAGAACTAAAGAATGGAGATGGGAGAGACCAACATTTACAATGGGGTCTGGAATGCAGATGTCTCCTGGTTTGGAACAACAACTGTATTGGCTGCTTCAAGCATTCAGGCACATTTTTGTACCCTTGTTTTAATGTCAGTATTCCCCGTCTCATCTAATAACATGCTTGTAGTTAGTACTTACTTTCTTTTCCACTTAATGGCCCTTTAACACTACTCTGCTGAAAAAATGGGCTAAAAACACATATGTGTTTTTGCTGCATTTTCTGGTTGCCTGACTCCCAGCATGCACCTGCGAAGCATGGAGATGTTACTCAAAAAAGTGCACAACAAAGTCAACCACAGTGTGTTCCATTGATTTCAAAAGAGATCATTTGGTGGTATTTGTACTGTTCTGGAATGTTCGGGCCTCAAGAAATGAGATCAGTACTTCAGGACTGAACGATTTTCAGATATACTGTATAGACGATAGTTTGTGGATTCTATAACTTTCCTACAGACTAAATAATAAATACTGATTTTGGTTATTTTCACCAAAAAAATGTAACAGAATATATTTTGGCATAAAATTATGAAGAGCAATGATTTATTTGCAAAATTTATAACAGAAGTGAAGAAAAATGCATTCTTTCCCCCAAATTGTCTTTTTTCATTTAGCTAGCAAAAAATTAAAACCCAGCAGTGATTAAATACACCCAAAAGAAAGCTCTATTGGCATGGGTGTCCGCAGGTAGGGGCAAGGGGGGGGAATCGTCAAAAAGATGTTGCAGTTGCCAGCTGCAGTGTCTGCCGTGGCCGCCGCTGACTTTTTCTGAGTCAGACGGCTGCTCTTTGCCCTGACACATCTGATGTCCCTCCCTCACCCACCGGCCCGTTCATCGGATGAGATGGCTTGGCCGCTCGGCAGCTCGGCCATTCCGCCGCTCCTCTTCAGTGATTGGCTGCCTGCCTGTGTATGTGTTCTGTAGATCCGGCCGGCGCCACCCACTCAGTGCAGTCAGTGTCCGAGCCGCTGAGTGATACGCTGCCAGTGCCTACTCATCATCACATCACAGGAAATACTAACCTGAAGTGAGTGGCATATACAGTTGCAAGCAACAGAAGAAGAACCACAGGTAACAGCAGTTAGGATGAGCATTTTGATTTATATATTGCTGGACAGTTGGACAGCTATTACTGGAAAGATATGTCTATGTATTTTAAGAGATAATTCATCTTCTTCACTTTGTATAGGCTGTTTTCATCAAGATCAAAATATGGCCACAACAGATGTATTGCAATACACTGCAGTATGAAAAGATGTACATTCTCTAGGCTATATGTATACGGACATGGACTGGGGGTACGCCTGGCCTGAGTAACTTCCAATACAAAGTGAAGCTGAATTATCTCTTATATAACACATACAGTATCTTTCCACTGGAAAGATATATGTGTTATATAAGAGATAATTCAGCCTCACTATCTATTGGAAATTACTCAGGCCAGGCATACCATGTCCATATAAATATAGCCTAGAGAATGTACATCTTTTTATATTGCATGGGTGACCTTAAAATGATGACCCCCCCCCCGAAAAAAGTTCTGTGGACGCCCATGTCTATGGGCACTAAAAAGTGCTAAAAATTTCATTTGGGTTCAGTGTTGCATGACCGCACAATTGTCATTCAAAGAATGACAGCACTGAAAGCTGAAATGTGGCCTGGGCAGGAAGGGGGTGAAAGTGCCCAGTATTGAAGTGGTTAAACAGGACACCAAAGATGCAGCATACATGACTTTTAAAAATGCCCCACACCCAGAACACTGGTGTGAAGAGTTCCATAGGATTTAAAGGAAAATATTTTATTGAATTGTTCATCAGGGTAAAAGGGCAGCAAAAATGCATCACTGTGAAAGGGCCATTAGTTGTTTGTTTGTTTTTTAACAACCTATTTGCCACCATATTAAATTCACAACAAAAGTATTTATGCTTATGCTAAATAAAGTTTGATCATCACAACCATATTTACTTTGTATCAACAACTACAAGGTTATTAACAGAACAAATTGTTTATATTTTTTCCTGCCTTGCTTTTGTTACATTCAGATTGCTGATGATACAAAAACAAATCTGCAGCCATATTGTTACTCTCGCTTGTCTCATTATTGTTTCTGCACTTAGTACGCACATTATCCTTGACAAAAACGAATATATTATGCAGCATGAACTATAATCACCTTTGCAGTTGTTTATGTTTTCTAACGGCGAAGGCCATAGGCGTTTGCTATCAGACCACAGTGCTTAAAGCAAAGTTCATGGCCTAGGTAGAAGGTGGTATGAGCTGTAATGGAAAAAACATGCTGGGTGTGTACAGGTTTCATTAAAGTGTTAAGTGACAGCAGCACAAAAAGCACAACTTTTCAATCTTTAATGCTGGAAGAAGGAGGGATGCCCTCCACCTATCAGAGCAGGCTATTTCTCACACCCACCGTGGAAAGCCAATCAGGACGCGGTAGTTTAAAAATCACAAGTACACACCCTCTTGGTAACGCAAAGCCATGAAATCTATTACTTCTCTAAACAAATGATCCCTCTGTCTCCTGTATACAAGTCAACAGTACAGTTTCTGTGCTGGGAATCTTCCTGGTTGGCATTTTCTTTAGTACCCTTTCTGTTAGAGCAGAGGTAGGCAACCTTTTGAGCACAGTGTGCCGAAAAATGTTTTCAAAGAAATTGAGCGTGCCGATTTTATAACAAAAAAATGTCAACTTCACACTGTCAATTACCAAAAGGATTTTTTATAAAGTATGCTGTAAACTACTTTAGTAGTAAGAAATTAACATCCTGCACTCTCACGCCTCAGATCAGCCCCAATTCATGCACCTTCACACCTCAGATCACTGTACCCTCCGCTCATCTGCCCCACCACTGTACTCCCCTGCTCATCTGCCCCACCACTGTACCCCCCGCTCATCTGCCCCACCACTGTACCCCCCTGCTCATCTGCCCCACCACTGTACCCCCCGCTCATCTGCCCCACCACTGTACCCCCCGCTCATCTGCCCCACCACTGTACCCCCCGCTCATCTGCCCCACCACTGTACCCCCCGCTCATCTGCCCCACCACTGTACCCCCCTGCTCATCTGTCCCACCACTGTAACCCCCTGCTCATCTGCCCCACCACTGTACCCCCCGCTCATCTGCCCCACCACTGTACCACCCTGCTCATCTGCCCTACCACTGCAACCCCATGTACATCTGCCCCACCACTGTACCACCCAGCTCATTTTCCCCACCAATGTACCCACTTTCTCATCTGCCCCACCACTGTACTACCCTGCCCATCTGCCCCACCTCTGTACCCCCCTGCTCATCTGCCCCACCACTGTAACCCCCTGCACATCTGCCCCACCACTGTACGACCCTGCACATCTGCCACACCTCTGTAACCCCCTGTACATCTGCCCCACCATCTTCTCATCTGTCTTAACACTGAACTTATCTGCTCATCTACCCCACCACTGTAACCCCCTTTCTCATCTGCCCCACCACTGTATCTCCTGCACATCTGTACCACCTCTGTTCCCCCTGCTCTTCTGCCCCACCCCTGTAACCCCCTATTCATGTGTTCCACCGATGTACCTCCTTTCTTCTCTGCACCCCCTGCACATCTGCCCCACCTCTGTACCACCTGCTCCTCTGCCCCACCGCTGTAACCGCCTGCTCATCTGTCCCACCAATGTACCTACTTTCTCCTCTGCCCCAACACTCAACCCCCCTGCTCATCTTTCCCACCACTGTAACCCCCTTCTCATCTGGCCCAACACTGAACCTCCCCCTGCTCATCTGTCCCACCACTGTACCTCCTGCACATCTGCCCCACCACTGTACCCCCCTGCTCTTCTGTCCCACCACTGTAACCCCCCTGCTCATCTGCCCCATCAATGTACCCCTTTTCTCATCTGTCCCATCACTGTACCTCCCTGCACATCTTCTCCACCGCCGTATCCCCATGCTCTTCTGTCTCGTTACCGGATCACCTTCTCATCTGTCCTAACACTGAACCCATCTGCTCATCTGCCCCACCACTGTAACCCGCTTTCTCATCTGCCCCACCAATGTACCTCCTGCACACCTGTCTCACCTCTGTACCACCCTGCTCTTCTGCCCCACCTCTGTTCCCCCTGCTCTCCTGCCCCACCACTGTAACCCCCTGCTCATCTGTCCCACCAATACACCTCCTTTCATATCTGCCCCACTGCTCTACCCCCCTGCTTTTCCGCCCCAACACTGTACCCCCTTCTCATCTGCCCCATCACTGTACTCCCCTGCTCTTCTGTCCCACTGCTGAACCCCCATCTCTTCCACCACTGTACCCCTCTGCACATCTGCCCCAACGCTGTGCCCTCCTGCTCTTCTGTTCCACCTCTGAACCCCTCCTGTTCATTTTCCCCACCGCTGTACCATTCTGCTCATCTGCTCCACTGCTGTACCATCTTCTCATCTATGATATGTGTGATATGCAGAGTGGTGAAAGGAAGCAGAGATGAGACACATCTACCTGTCCTGGCACACTCATCCTGCTGTCTACCTCTCGCATCCAGCCCACTTGCTTGTATGTGATGTATGTGATGTGTGTGATGTCACGTGGTGTCGCATACAAGCATCTGGAATGGATGCGCAATGATGAACTCAGGTCAGGGGCATTTTCTGAAAGCAGTGGGCCTGTGTGCAGGATCATAAGTTGAGCCCCCGCAGCTGAGAAAAAGTGTGGCGCTCTGTGCCATAGGAAAATTTGGGTGTGGTTTTCATTTTCATACTGGCTGTGGCTTAAAGGGACACAGAGTTCAGGGGTTCAGTAGTAAGTGACGCAAAGGTTCAGGAATAATTTCAACAAAGTTCCCAGAAGCTCAACAGTAATTCCACAAACCGTCACCTGATTGGGGTTTTCTCAACCACAGTGAAGTCACAGCGAGTCATCTTCCTCCAGATGGTAGGTGGGGCTAGCAGGACTGTGATTGGCTTTAGCAGTGGCCAATGACAGTCCTTCTCCTCCTGGAAACAGCCCCCCCCCCCAGTACAGGTGTGGTGTGGGGAATTCTGAAATTGGAATGCAGTAGACCCCTTTCACACTGGAGGCGTTTTTCAGGGGCTTTAGCGCTAAAAATAGGGCCTGTAAAGCACCTGAAAAAAACCTCAGCTGCAAACTGGGGCACTGAGCTAGTAGGGCATCACAAAAAGTCCTGCAAGCAGCTTCTTTGCAGCGCTATAGGAGTGGTGAATACACCGCTCCTATAGCACACCTGCCCATTGAAATCAATGGGCAGCGCCGCCGTACCGCCGGCAAACCGCCGCTGCAGCGGCGTTTTGTGGGCAGTTTTAACCCTTTTTCGGCTGCTAGCGGGGGTTAAAACCGCCCCACTAGTGCCCAAATAGCGTCACTAAAACGACGGTAAAGCGGTGCTAAAAACAGCACCGCTTTACCGCCGACGCCCAGGCGTCGGTAGTGTGAAAACACTCTTAGTTTCTCACTGACACTTCCCTGCGCTGCTCTGTTGATGGGGAGGGAGCCGAGTGCCGGCAAAAGAGGCTTTGAGTGCCGCTTGTGGCACCTGTGCCGGGGGTTGCCCCTGTGTTATGCCCTGTACACACGATCGGACATTCTGACAGCAAAATCCATCTGATTTTTTCCGACGGATGTTGGCTCAAACTTTTCTTGCATACAATCGGTCACGCAAAGTTGGGTGGAAATTCCAAACATCAAGAACGCTGTGACGTACAACACGTATGACAAGCCAAGAAAAATGAAGTTCAACGGCCAGTGCGGCTCTTCTGCTTGATTCCGAGCAAGAGTGGAATGCGTCGGAATTGTGTACACACGATCGGAATTTCCGACAACAGATTTTGTTTTTGGAAAATTTTAGATTCAGCTCTCAAACTTTGTGTGTCGGAAATTCCGATGGAAAAATTCCGATGGAGCCTACACATGGTCGGAATTTCCGTCAACAAGCTCAGATCGCACATTTTCCGTCGGAAAGTCCGATCGTGTGTACAGGGCATTATAGTGTTCCCTTTCCCAAACCTGAAGAATATGATTAAATTAAAGTTTGTCTACAAGGATTTTTCTGTTTTCTCTTCTGAATTTCAATTTGGATCCTAAATTGTGAACTTTTCTGATTATTGCTTTTGCTATACGTTGTATTTTTATAAAAGAAGCATGGCCTATTCCACTGAGTTGTAACAGTTTTTTTTTCCCTAGAGGCATGTAAATGTGATGTTTAAGCACTTTGTGAATGCATGGCAAATATGATTGCAAATTACAGCATTGTAAAAAGCAATCCTTTTCCTCCAGATAGATTCTAAAAGCATGCTTTCTCTTGGCTGAATCTAATTCTAAGCCTGGATCCAATATATAGATCTATATATACTGTAGGTATATAAAGGCTTAGTACAGATAACAGATACAGGGCTTGGCTTACCAAGGGTAAATAGACCGATCCCCATGCAAGGGATTTCCCATTAGCTTAGTGAATTACGTAAATATCCGCTGATCCCTTTTTTCCCCTTGCACATGATTGTGTACTCTTTGCAAAGATAATTTTGCAGCACATTTATTAACCTAAGGGAGAACCCCCTTGCAAAGTAAACAGCTTATCAGTAAATCAACCCTATAGTGTTACATTTTTCAACAATTGCAAATGCAAACCACTAGGTATTAGAAAAAACATTTTCAGTTTCATGTCTATCTGCTTCTTGATTCTGCCATTTTTATCCAGATTGGCAAACAATTTAATGTCTATGGAGCACCAGCACAGGCTCACAGGTGAGGATTGTGGGGGTGGGAGCAATTGTGTGTGGCACGGGGGAGCACTAATGTGTGGGGTATGGAGGGGAGGCCGAGCAATCATGTATGTTGGAAAGCCTTACCTGATCATTTTTATTTTCCCCTAAAAACATACCTCCCAACTTTTTATATAAGTAAGTATATAGGCATAGGACACACCCCCTGCCATACCCCATTGACAGAGAATCTTATATCTGTACATGTTTATAGCATTTCTACTGTGCTACATCCATATATCCAATACTGACCTGTCATATATGGTAGCGTGGTTGTTCTTGGAGTTTGGTCAGTGTTCCACCAATACACCATACTATAACTAAAGGTACCCACAAAATTTATTTTAAAAAAATTAGTGAATACTGTTGCCCAGTTTCATATTTATCAGTACATGACTGTTATATATCTGATTCCTACTGTATTAAATTGTATTGTAATTGTACTTCCTGCCCTTATGTTGTAAAGTGCTGCGCAAACTGCTGGCGCTAAATAAATCCTGTATACTAATACTAATGATAACAATGAACTGCATGTTTATCTCTTCTTAGAGGAACTACTATATATGGCAAAACGTTGTCAACACCTGACCATCACTCCTACCTACAGTATATTGCCAAACCATGTGGACAACTGTTCAGTTTATGGAGTTTATATGTTTTCAGTGACGGGTACAGTAAATTCTACAGCATGCAAAGGCATATTTTAGACAGATGTGCGATTCTGACTTGTGGTAACAGTTTGGGGGAGGCCCCTTTATGTTCCTGTATGATTGTGCCCTTGTGCACAATCCAGTTATAAAGACATGATGGTTGGATGTGTTTGGTGTAGAGGAACTTGAATGGCTTGCACAGAGCCTCCACCTTACCCTTACTGAATACCTTTGGGATTCATTAGAACACAAATTGCAAGCCAGGTCTTCTCATAAAACATCAATACCTGACCTCACGAATGCACTTTTAGTTTAAAGTGATTGCAGTGGATTTGCACAGAGCAGCCTGGATCCTCCTCTTTTCAGGTCCCTTTTCGGTGCTCCAGGCCCCTCCCTCCTGTCGAGTGCCCCCACAGCAAGCAAAAGATAGGGGGGGGGCCAACATCATTTTAATGTCCATAGTTTTGTCTATAAATCTTTTGACCTTATAGTTTAACCACTTGTCAACCGCAATACGTAAATATACATTGCAGCTTGTAAGTGGTTTACAGGGGTTACGGCTGAAGTTACGGCCACTTGCCAGTGTTTCTTGCGCTTACTGTTTTCACCAACGAGTCCAAGAAATGATCCGACTTTGCACGGCTGCCCATAGAGGTGAGCAAAGACCAGATCATATCTATGATCTAGGAGGACCAGAGCGATGTCATGACATCACTTCTGGTCTACAGCGGAAGTAAACTATTTTTTTTTAACCACTTCAGCCCCGGAAGAATTTACCCCCTTAAAGACCAGAGCACTGCGTCGCTTTAACTGACAAGTGCGCGGTCATGCGACGTTGCACCCAAACAAAATTGACATCCTTTTTTCCCACAAATAGAGCTTTCTTTTGGTGGTATTTGATCACCTCTGCAGTTTTTATTTTTTGCTCTATAAACAAAAAAAGACCGACAATTTTGAAAAAAGAACAATATTTTTTACTTTTTGCTATAATAAATATGCCCCAAAAATATATAAAAAAAAAATAATTTCTTCCTCAGTTTAGGCTGATATGTATTCTTCTACATATTTTTGGTAAAAAAAGTTATAGCGTCTACAAAATAGGGGATAGATTTATGGCATTTTTATTATTTTTTTTTTTTTAATTAGTAATGGCATTGATCTGCTATTTTTATCGTGACAGCGACATTGTGGCAGACAGATCAGACACTTTTGACACTATTTTGGGATCATTGACATTTATACAGCGATCAGAGCTAAAAATAGCCACTGATTACTGTGTAAATGTCACTGGCAGGGAAGGGGTTAAACAATAGGGGGCGGTCAAGGGTTTAAGTGTGTTCCCTCAGTGTGTTCTAACTGTAAGGGGGGTGGGCTCACTAGAACATGACAGAGATCACTGGGAGCAGTAGATCCCTGTCATGTCACTAGGCAGAACAGGGAAATGCCTTTTTTACATAGGCATCTCCCCGTTCTGCCTCTCCGTGCCAGGATCGCGGACAACCGGCGGACATCCAGTCCGTGGGCACGCTCCCGTGGCGCGCTGCGGGAGCACGCACGTCGTGCATTCGCCCGCTAGCCTGCGTTGATGGAGGGACGTACGGGTACGCCCATTTGCACCATTCTGCCGCCGTACATTGTCGTGCAGGGGTTGGGAAGCGGTTAAAGCAAAAGATCAATTTTGTTTTTTTGTGATCTTTTGCTTTCAAAGGTAAAGGATAGATATGGGGTCTTATAGACCCCAGATCTCTCCATAAAGAGGACCTGTCATCTCGTATTTCTATTACAAGGGATGTTTGCAATGATTGCCATTTTATTCTCTAGGGTCTCTGCCAAAATATATATATATATAATGTTTGGGGTTGCTAAGTAAGCAACAAATCCTGACTTTTAATTGTAAACACAATGTGCCAGAAAAGGCTTGGCCCTTAAGTGGCTAGCTACTGCTAGGGTGTTTTTTTTATTATCTTTAACTCATGGTTAGATCAGTGGTACACAGTATATAGGATTTCTCCCTCTTTTTTCTAAATGCCTTTACATGCAGGCATGAGCAATCCAAACATAAAGATTGTTTTAAACAACTATACACTACCAGTCCAGCCTCCTAGCCTGTTGTCTTTGATCGGCTGAAGTCTACTCAGTAGTAAATCTACCCTGATCAAGCATTTCCACTGGCATTTGTATATGTCTAGCTTTTCACACAGTTCAGACAAACTAAGTCTGTGTTCATCAAAACATACCCTCATCCCAAGGCCAATCTAAAGTTTCAGAAGGACAAAGCAGTGTATTTTCAAATGTTTCACTTGTGTATTGCCTACAAAATAAGTACACCACCCAAACAGATATTGAATCCTTAGAAGGCTTTGTTTTCATAATGGATAGAGTAAGTGAGGGTTATAACCCCTGTCAGTTTTTTTCTGTCATTTGTGTCCCATTGGGGAGATTTCCCTTCACTTCCTGTCTCATAGCCAAACAGGAAGTGAGAGGAAAACACTCTAAAGTGAGGGAATCCCTGATAGCCACCAGGATCACCAGAACTGATGTCACCCATTGGAAGATCCCCCTCTATTCCTTTTTTGGTCAAACCCACAATTTAGGACTTTTTTTTCACTCTCACTTTCCACAGGTGTGCAAATCCTTTTTAGTTTTAGTTTAGTTTACACATTATAAAGCAGCACAAGGGGCAGTATGATGCAGCAACTAAAAGCAACCATTGACATTTACCTTCATGTGGTGCTTTACATAGCTACCAATCCCTATCCCTGATTTGGAGGGACTGTCCCTGATTTGGAGCAATGTCCCTCTGTCCCTCTTTCCTCCTCATTTGTCCCTCATTTTGGTATGATCTATATAGTTGTATATAAAATGTAATATTTATCTTTAAAAAAGTGTTTCCCAGTGCTAAACCTTTTCTAAATTGCTGCATTTGTACATTTCAAAAGCCAACATAAAGGAATATTAGGGATAAAAAAAAAAAGCACTTGTGGGTTTAACTAATCATTTTTTTTGTATAATTTTTCCCTGTAATCGGGAGCGGTGATCATTTTCGTGTCACACATAGCCCCTCCCCCCCACAGTTAGAATCACTCCCTAGGACAAACTTAACAACTGCAGCGCCCCCTCCTGGTTAACCCCTTCACTGCCGGTCACATTTACACAGTAATCAATGCATTTTTAATCGCACTGATCACTGTATAAATGTGAATGGTCCCAAAATAGCGCCAAAAGTGTACGATCTGTCCGCCATAATGTCACAGTCACAAATAAAAATCGCCGCCATTACTATAAAAAAAAAAAATATTAATAAAAATGCCATAAAACTATCCCCTATTTTGTAGACGCTATAACTTTTGTGCAAATTGTGATTTTTTTTTTTTTTACCAAAAATATGTAGAATACATATCGGCCTAAACTGAGGGGAAAAAAATTTTTTTTTATATATATTTTTTGGGGATATTTATCCTAACAAAAAGTAAAAAAAATAATGCGTTTTTTTTCTAAATTGTCGCTCCTTTTTTGTTGATAGTGTAAAAAGTAAAAAAAAAGAAAACTCTATTTGTGGGGAAAAAAGGACGTCAATTTTGTTTGGGAGCCACGTTGCATGACCGCGCAATTGTCAGTTAAAGCGATGCAGTGCCGAATCACAAAAAGTGCTCTGGTCATTTGCCAGCCAAATGGTCCGGGGCTGAAGTGGTTAAAGGAGAAGCAGGGCCAAAGATCTTTAGCACTACTTCTTCTGTGGGTCACAGGAGTGCACTTAGTTCTGTATTTCTGTGACTCAGATTCAGCTGACAGAGGGCTTAAGTCCGCTGTCATCTGATGTCACAAAGCCAGTCCAGGCTCTACAGGTATCCCGACAATAATGTCGGGATCTGCCATTATTGCCTCAGTGTGCCGCTGGGAGACTGAGCCAGCTGCTCCAACTCCCTCCACAGCCCAGCACTCCAGTAAGCGCTGGAGGTGCAGAAAAGAGAGCCAGTGACTGACAATCATTGCTCTGTGCTCAGAGCGGACCCGAGAACTGAGCAATCAGCAGTCTTTGATTGCTCAGTTCTTGGTGTAGAGACAGCTAGTGACAGATGCTGCATTGGATTGATACTGCATCCTCCTAAGTGAGTATTATTATTTATTTATTTTTTTTACATTTCACACTTCTCTTTTAACAGTAGAGTCCAGCTAGCACAAAAAAGAGAAGCTGATAAGAAAATAAAGAGAAGCTAATGGCTGGCAATTGCTTAATTTGCATATTTTGATGCAAATATACTGGATTACTTAACCCTCTAGATGTGAGATTGCAGATATTTGCACACAACTGCTGCAACAAATATACTGAAATTCTATGGTCACATGACTTTGTGAAATTGAAAAAAGTAATGTGTCCACATCTTTTTCGTCATTTATGTGCATGCAGATTACAAGATCTTCCAGAAAATACGTCAGTAGCTCAGTTTCTTAATAGGATTTCAGTAATATCATTGGGAAATTTATCTAGAACTTCTTTAAATTATGATTTACTTCTATAAGATTTAACTTGAATTAAATCTGCTCACATACAGCTGTTGTCTTCATTAGGCAGAACAGTAGTGGTATTATTAGGAATGTCACAAATCTGCTATTTGGATTCTAATCCATAAAGTCTGCCAATAGATAATGATATCAGTCAGCCATTAGGGCCATCTCACATCAGAACGCAGTGTGGGAAAGGCGTGTCCTGTACGCATTTCCCGCATCATACTCAAACGCATTGCCTTTGCTGTGGCTGCCAATGCAATGTTAACGGCAGCCCAATGCAGTTTGCAAATATAGTATGTTTGCACCAAATGCACCATGCGATTTAGTGCGGTGCGTTTGTTAAAAGTAGTGCATGCACTACTTTTTTCACATTCTGGTGCGATTTCAGCCCATTCAAATGAATAGGCTGCAAAATCGCACCACACGGGAACAGGTAGGAATCATACAGCAAACGTGGCATGCTTTCTTTTACAATCCCGGTGTGAACCGGCCCTATGCTGTAGGATTTTGCAGCCCATTTATTTGAGTTGGCTGAAATCGCACTGGAATGCAGAAAAAAGTAGTGCATGCACTACTTTTTTTTAAAAACGTGCTGCACCAAATCGCATGGTACTGTGCATTTTTAACAATTCTGGACAACTGCCAAGTCTGATACCAGATTTTACAAGACTGTAAACATACAAGTGGGGGATTAATAAAGATTGCCACATGGAGAAAAATGTGGCAATTTCTATATGCACACTTAAAGGATGTTAAAAGCTTTCTTTTTTCTTTTTTTTAAAAATAACAATCATTTTATACTTACCTGCTCTGTGTAATGGTTTTGCACAGAGCAGCCCTGATCCTCTTTTTCTCAGGTCCCCGCCAGCGCTCTTGGCCCCTCCCTCCTGCCAAGTGCCCCCCAGAGCAAGCAGCTTGCAATGGGGGCACTCAAGCAGGCTTGTTCGCAAGCTGCGGCTCTGGTGTCCATTCACACACACAGAGCTGTGTCTCGACCCCGCCCGCTCTCTCCCCTCATTGGCTCACTAGCTGTTATTGACAGGAGCAACAGCCAATAGCACTTGCTGCTGTCTCAGCCAATGAGGAGGGAGAGTCCGTAGATAATTCAATAATTTGTTGCATCGTAGTGGCGGCTGTCCATCCACACCCATCAACTTCTCTCCTTCTACAGTGCTCCCTTCCTCACTACAGTATTTACATCACTGTGCTAATGGTGGATATTTTACAAGTTATTAGGGCCGTTTCACACTGCTGCTCTGTAGTTTGGCTGCAGCGCAGGTTTACGGGAGGTTTTCGCGCAGGTTACCCACGGATTCTCATAGACTTTCTACTATGTCCCACATTTTTGGCACGTTTTGTGAAAGCGCACCAAAAGTCCTGCAAGCTGCATCTTTGGTGTGCTTTCAGAAAATGCACCAAAAATGCCAGACATCATAGAAAGTCTATGGGAAAACGCAGGTAACCTACACAAAAACGGCCAAATCGTAGCGCAGCAGTGTGAAATGGCCCTAAATTGGACTGTTTTGGTGCATGCTATCAGTTATTAATAATAAGTATTCCATATCACTTTTAACATGATTTGGCATGCTGGCACAACAATACATACAACTTGTGTAATAGTATTGTTGATTTGTCACAAAATGAGCTGATAAGTACACTAAAATGTATTTCAATTTGTTAAACCATCTTCCCCTAAGCCTCGTACACACGATCCGATTGTTGACCAACCGAGTGTCTGATTTTTGTCTTAAGGGCGTGTGCCAGGAACTTGTCTTGCATACTAACGGTACACAATTGTCGTGCCACAAACACGAATGTAGTGACGTACTACGAGGAATTTCAGCTCTTGAGCGCCACCCTTTGGGCCCCTTCACCCTTTTGGGCTAATTTCGTGTTTGGTGAGCATTGATTCCGAGCATGCGTGTTTGTACTTTCCACTTTTGTGTGACGGATTTGTGTACTGACCATACGAAAATCTGACGTCAAACCGTTGTCCCCCGAAAATGTACTAGCCTTTCATCCAACATTTGTTTGCGGAAAATTAGACAATTGTCAAAAGGAATGTACTAACAGTAAGATTTTAGGACAACAGTGTGTCAACAGACAATCTCCTGCCAACAATTGTACCGAGTGTACGAGGCTTAACAGTCTACACAAACTTTATTATAGTGTTAAAAATGTTGTACACTAATTAGCTCCAGCTTCTTAGACAGCCGTGCCTAACCAATTATTTTCAACTAGTTGTTTTACCCCTGTCATTGAAGAGCACACAATTACACTACAGTGAACAAAAAACCATGATAGATCAATAGAAGAGCTCAGCTAAGGGAAGAAAAGTGGGGCTCCTTTTATATTAGACATATCAGGAATCCAGATTGCTCTAGCCTATTCAGCTGATGTGTACAAATGTCAATTCAACTCATACAAATCTGATGTATACCCTTTGTCATCCCATGAAAGAATTAGATGTAAAGGATCCCCTATCTCATTCTCTTACCTATGCATGATCTGACTTTCATCCCTGTCTAATCCCATGAAGGAATCAGATGCAAGGGATCTCCTATATAATTCCCTTATGTAAGAATGCTCTGACTTCCATCTAACGCTAATCAGATACAGGGGAACCCCTATATAATTCCCTTATGTAAGAATGCTCTGACTTCCACCTATCTCTAATCAGATACAAGGGAACCCCTATATAATTCCCTTATGTAAGAATGCTC
Organism: Aquarana catesbeiana; assembly: GCF_042186555.1. Lineage (NCBI taxonomy): Eukaryota > Metazoa > Chordata > Amphibia > Anura > Ranidae > Aquarana > Aquarana catesbeiana. Next base: position 338,422,789 of record NC_133324.1, on the reverse strand, counting down.
TGACTTCCACCTATCTCTAATCAGATGCAAGGGAACCCCTGTATAATTTCCTTATGTAAGAATGCTCTGACTTGCACCTGTCTCTGATCAGATACAAGGGAACCCCTATATAATTCCCTTATGTAAGAATGCTCTGACTTCCACCTATCTCTAATCATATACAAGGGACCCCCTATATAATTCCCTTATGTAAGAATGATCTGACTTCCACCTATCTCTAATCAGATACAACAGAACCCCTATATAGTTCCCTTATGTAAGCATAATATGACTTCCACCCATCTCTAATCAGATACAAGGGAACCCCTATATAATTCCCTTATGTAAGAATGCTCTGACTTCCACCTATCTCTAATCAGATACAAGGGAACCCCTATATAATTCCCTTATGTAAGAATGCTCTGACTTCCACCTATCTCTAATCAGATGCAAGGGAACCCCTGTATAATTTCCTTATGTAAGAATGCTCTGACTTGCACCTGTCTCTGATCAGATACAAGGGAACCCCTATATAATTCCCTTATGTAAGAATGCTCTGACTTCCACCTATCTCTAATCATATACAAGGGACCCCCTATATAATTCCCTTATGTAAGAATGATTTGACTTCCACTTATCTCTAATCAGATACAAGGGCACCCCTATACAATTCCCTTATGTAAGAATGATCTGACTTCCACCTATCTCTAATCAGATACAAGGGAACCCCTATATAATTCCCTTATGTAAGAATGATCTGACTTCCACCTATCTCTAATCAGATACAACAGAACCCCTATATAGTTCCCTTATGTAAGCATAATCTGACTTCCACCCATCTCTAATCAGATACAAGGGAACCCCTATATAATTCCCTTATGTAAGAATGCTCTGACTTCCACCCATCTCTAATCAGATACAAGGGAACCCCTATATAATTCCCTTATGTAAGAATGCTCTGACTTCCACCCATCTCTAATCAGATACAAGGGAACCCCTATATAATTTAAGAATGCTCTGACTTCCACCTGTTTCTAATCAGATACAAGGGAACCCCTATAAAATTCCCTTATGTAAGAATGATCAGACTTCCACCTATCTCTAATCAGATACAAGGGAACCCCTATATAATTCCCTTATGTAAGCATGATCTGACTTCCACCCATCTCTAATCAGATACAAGGGAACCCCTATATAATTCCCTTATGTAAGAATGATTTGACTTCCAACTTTTCTAGCTCCATGAAGAAATCAGATACAGGAGAACCCCAGTGATCTGACTTTCACCCATTCCTAATCATATATAAAGGAACCCCCATATAATTCCCTGATGTAAGCATTATTTGACTTTCACCTATTTCTCATTCCATAAAATAATCTGATACATAAGAACACTTATGCCCCGTATACACGAGCGGATTTTCCGTCGGAAAAAACTTGGATGGTTTTTCCGACGGAATTCCGCTCAAGCTTGTCTTGCATATACACGGTCACACAAAAGTTCTCTGAACTTTTGACCGTCAATAACGCGGTGACGTACAACACTACGACGAGCCAAGAAAATGAAGTTCAATGCTTCCGAGCATGCGTCAAATTGTTTCCGAGCATGTGTAGGAATTTTTTGCGCGTCGGACTTTGTACAGACGATCGGAATTTCCGATCTGAACTTTTTCCGACCGAAAAATAGAGAACATACTCTCAATCTTTTGCTGGCTGGAACTCTGCCAGCAAAAGTCCGATGGAGCATACACACGGTCAGAATTTCTGACCAAAAGCTCACATCCGACTTTTGCTGGCAGAATTCTGATTGTGTGTATGGGGCATTATACATTTGCCTTATGTAAGCATGGTATACCTTTCACTAATTTCTTATTCCATGGGGAAATCAGATCCCCTGTATAATTCCCCTATATAAGGTGATTTGATTTTAATTAAGTTCTCATCAGATGTAAAGGAACCCTTATATATTTATATAATGTAAGCATGATCTGACTTACACCCATATCTAACCCCATGAAGAAATCGGATACAGGAGAACCCCTACTATATATTTCCCTTATGTAAGGTGATCTGACTTTTTCTCATGTTTCATCCCATGAAGGAATCAGATATAAAGGAACTCCTATTTATTTCCATTATGTAAAGTAATCTGACTTTCACCCATTTATAATCACATATAAAGGAAATCACATATAATTCCCTAATGTAAGCATTATCTGACTTTCATCCATTTCTCATTCCATGCAAGAATCAGATGCATGGGAATGCCTATACATTTCCCTTATGTAAGCATGGTATGCCTTTCACCTATTTCTAGTTCCGTGGGGAAATCAGATCCCCTAAGGATCCCCTATATAATTCCCTTATGTAAGGTGATCTGATTTCCATCAGATGTAAAGCAACCCCTATACGTTTATGATCTGACTTTCACCCATGTGTAAACCCATGAAGGGATCAGGTGATCCCTTCTATCTTTCTGTAAGCAATGTAAGTCATCCAGCCAGTGTCTGGTATGGGTCACACAACTCCTCCATACCTCCTCCTCTACAATGACACAATGATGGCCCTGGGCTGTTTTGGAAATCTGCCTACAACCGGTTTTCTGATGCATTATACAGGATCTGCCCTGCTTTCATCAGATGGGAACATTTGAAGAAATCAGACTCAAAGGTGTGAAGAGGCATAATAAAGTGATTGATGACTGTGTGAATGAGTCCTTCCTCCCTCCTCACTGCACCTGGTGGGTTCTAGGAAACCTCCATCCCCCCATCTACTACTATGAGGACAAAGCAGCCTCTGTGTGCTCTCCTCCACCATGACATATCACTCTCCTCCACCATGACATATCACTCTCCTCCACCATGACATATCACTCTCCTCCACCATGACATATCACTCTCCTCCACCATGACATATCAGTCTTCTCCATCCTAATCAACTTGTTACACATCATCATCATGACCTGGGCTGGAAAATAGGCTTGATGTCTCCTATCTACTGATTTCCTAGGATCTACTATCAGGTTACTAGTGTCAGCCATCGCTTCCTTGTATTACCTGTGCTCCTCTCCGCAGTGTGCCATGGTAGATCAGTGTGGGGAAGGATGATCGACCAGTCCTCTTCGGTATGTGGCTGGGACTTGTCACGTATTGCTCTGCATCCACCTGAAATATGTCACAGATGACGTCATTGGAGGCAAGCCTCTGGGTGACCAATGAGGAGGTTCCCTGTGATGAGGATGCTGACTAAGGAGGGTTCTGTGTACGAGGATGTGTGACTGCAGATCGCACACACAGGGAAGGATAGGTGTATGTCACCACATCACATCGGATCACATCAGATAAGATCACATCATATCACATCAGATCACATCATATCACATCACATCATATCACATCAGATAAGATCACATCACATCATATCACATCATATCAGATAAGATCACATCATATCATATAACATCAGATCACATGACATCAGATCACATCATATCACATCAGATAAGATCACATCATATCACATTAGATCACATGACATCACATCACATGACATCAGATCACATCAGATTACATCAGATCACATGACATCAGATCACATCAGATCACATGACATCAGATCACATCAGATTACATCAGATCACATGACATCAGATCACATCAGATCACATCACATCAGATCACATCAAATCACATGACATCAGATCACATAACATCACATCAGATTACATCAGATCACATCAAATCACATGACATCAGATCACATAACATCACATCACATCAGATCTCCATCTCACTCCTCACATGCTATATTCAGCAAGAGATCCTTGGAGAGGACTGATACTAAGAGAGCAGAGAACATGTGTGTTTTGTTTTTAAATAAACCCTTTAGTCATCTATATACAAGGCAACAATGTTATTTTTAACACTTTAATCACCCATATGTCAGGCAACTTTGTATTTTTTTTTTCAATGTATCCTTTAGTTGTCCATATTCCAGACCCCCTTTAGTCATCCCTATTCAAGGCAATATGTTATTTTGTCTTACATATAGACTAAAGGGTTATTAGCAAATAACATTTTGTCTGGCATATGGTTAACTAAGAGTTAAAAAAAAAAAGTTGTCTGGCCTATGGATAACTGAAAGGTTCATTTATTCATTTTTTTATTTGTTTCAGGTACTTATATAGCACCGTCATTTTACACAGCGCTTTACATATACATTGTACATTCACCTCAGTCCCTACTCTTAAGGAGCTTACAACCTAAGGTCCCTAACACACATTCATACATATACTAGGGCCAATTTAGACAGGATCTGATTAACCTACCATAAAACATAACATTTTGTCTGGCCTATGGATAACTAAAAGGTTAATAAAACATAACAGTTTGTCATGCATATGGAAGTCTAATGCTGCGTACACACGAGCGGAATTTCTGACAGAAAGAGTCAGATGGGAGCTTTTCATCGTATATTCCGACCGTGTGTATGCCTCATCAGACTTTTTCTGTCAAGAATTCAGACGGACTTAGATAGATATAATGTTCTATATTTTTCGGAAGGAACAAATTACTATCGGAAAAAACGATTGTCTGTATGCTGTTCCGACACACCAAAAACGACGCATGCTCTGAAGCAAGTACGAGACGGAAGCTATTGGCTACTGGCTATTGAACTTCCTTTTTCTAGTCCTGTCTAACGAGTTGTACATCACCGCGTTCTGGACAGTCGGAATTTGGTGTGACTGTGTGTATGCAAGACAGCTTGAGTGGAATTCCGTAGGAACTCCGTCATAAAAACCTTCAGAGTTTATTCCGACGCCAAAAAAAACTTGTAATTGCTTGCTATGCTTCATAGACCATTTATATACCCCTAATGAGCCCACGATCCAATCCAATACACCACTAGTATTGCTGTTAGCCAAAGTATAATTGGATAAACAATTGTATAAACAAGAACAAGTTTAGGGTTATGGTAAGGGTTATGGTTTCCCGTTAGGGTTTCCGGTTAGGGGTTAGGGTTTCCCATTAGGGTTAGGGGGTTATGGTTAGGGTTTTCCCCTTGAAGAACAAGTTTAGGGTTATGGTTAGGGTTAGGATTAGGGTTTCCCATTAGGGTTAGAGGGTTACGGTTAGGGTTTTCCCCTTGAAGAACAAGTTAGGGTTTCTAGTTGGGGTTTCCTATTAGGGTTAAGGTTTTCCTCTTGAAGAACAAGTTTAGGGTTAGGGTTAGGGTTAAGATTAGGATTAGGGTTTCTGGTCCTCGCACGCGATTTCTGGAGCATTTCCTCACATATGCTCATTATGGGATCCATAGTAAAAGCACCAAAATTGAGGTAGATACAAGTACACTGCTGCTCTCTCAGCTGCTGCTACTCACTCTGGTCTCACAGAATGGCTGAAATAGTTAAACAATACTGTTTTTTGGGCTTTGGGAGGGTCCTATGATGTTATTTTAAATAAATGCTCCTAGACGCAAACGCAGCATTCAAACGCGGCTAAACGGGCGTTTTTAAACGCCGGTGTCAAGCGGTCAAAAAAATCGTTTTGAGGAGTTTGCCTCAGCGTCCCGTGTACATAAGCCATAAGGGTTAATAAAACATAACATTTTGTCTTGCATACAAATTACTAATAGGGTTAATAAAACCTAACATTTTGTCTGGCATAGGGATGACTAAAGGGTTAATAAAACATAACTTTTTTTTTTTTTGTTAGTTAGTTAGGGGGAAGTGTTAATTGTTTGTAGTGTACTGGTGGTGTGAGGTTTAAAGGGGGGAATTGGGGAAGAAATGAGGGGTGGGGGAGGGTACACGGAGACCAGGGTGGAACTAGGGTGGTGGCTTTTTGCAGCCATCTCTAAACCCACCCCTTAATTAAATAAAGATTTCACAATATTTTAGGTTCTCACGGTTAAAAAGGGGGTGTGGTTATGTGTTTTTTTTTTTTTTGTGTGTTTGGTTGGTTAGAGGGTGAGGGCGAGGGAAAGGGTATGGAAAGGTAGAATAGAGAGGAAGTACATACACATGTATATAAGATACAAAATTTTAAATCCTTTGAACTTCTAAAAGGATTTTTTTTCTTCTTCTCCTCTTTCTCTCTCTTCCTTGGGTGAAGGGGGTAGTCTATCTCTTCTTTTTTTTAAACACATGGAATAAAGCTGGGAGAACCCTAGAATTGTATGTATATTTTGGGGATTGGAAAAATTATGTAATTTATATACTTAAGGAATGTCATGTATATAGTGATCTTTGAATGTCATGTTATGTAATTTTGTGTCTTTTTTTCTAAAAATTCAATAAAAATGTAGCAAAGTCCTTTGAGGCCTAATGGGGACCTCCAGAGTAAGGGACAGCTGACATCCTTCAGTGTAGAGTGGGTTGCAAGGCATGGTGGGTGTAATGCAAGGTTTAATTCATTTCCTGTCCCATAGACAAAACAGGAAGTGAAAGGAAGTCCCTCCAAAGTGAGGGAATCTTTGGTAGTCACCAGAACTAGTGTCCCCATTGGAAGATTTCCATTCCTGTTCTGGTGACAATCCAACATTTGGGATTTTCTTTTACTATGACTTTCAGCTAAAACGCTAAACAGGACAAATAGAAGGGGTGAATCTCCTTTGACACGCGCTGACATCCTATCTGATCCTGTCCGCTAACAACAGACAGATGGGGATCCATTCCCCATCCATCTGGCAAATCGGATTGGATGACAATCAGGTGTAAATGGACAGGCGGTCCGTTTACATCTGACCACCCATAGAGGAGACTGCACTCTGCATAACATGTCACCCACCTGCTGAGGGGGGATCAGCGGACAAATTCCCTGCTGAGCAGGCAGACTCAGAGTGTGTGAGGGGCCTTACAATAAAAACATGGCAGGTGTTCTAATACCTCTACACATATCCAAACAGCACACAAAAAGTTTTGCCTTCAGTTATACTTTTATTTTAAAAAAAAATGTTTTTTTATTAGCCCTGTAGCAATACCAGTGCATGGGCCACTGATTTTAACTGGTTCTTTCCCAATAAGTACAGAGGCTGCCCATTAATACAAGCAACAGTCCATTTATACTGGCTCTAGTAAACAGTCTAGGCCTGGGGGGGGGGATAGTTTTTAAGGTCTACTGCTTGAAGATACTTTTAACAGAAAAGGGGGGATTAAAGCCTGGGATACTTCAAAACGCTCAGTAGCAGTCCGTCCACGTCCCGTGACTCAATCCAATGTTTCGTCATCAACATGCGTCTTCAGGGGCACCCTGAACGTCCCTGAAGATGCATGTTGATGACGAAACGTTGGGTTGAGTCATGGGTCGTGTGACATAGGACACGGATGGACGGAGAAGCGGCGGCCATCTTGTTGGTTAGAAGTGCTGGTCGCTTCTTCCTATTATGCTTGCTGAACTCCTTCAAATATGTGAGTTTATTTTATCATTTTTCAATATATAAATTTTTTTTCAATAAATAAACAGGACAAATAGAAGGGGTGAATCTTGTTTGGATGCCTGCGCAATGAGCGTTCTTTCTTTATCCTATGCATTTGTATGATGATCGAACCATTACCTGAGCCCTGGAGTACACTCGGCTGAGAGGAAGGTTTTTTCAGTCTGCTACTGGGTCTAGTGTGAGAAGGTTCTCTTTGGGATACAGGAGCTGCGGATAATGGGATTGTTTTTTGTTATCCTTTGAGTGCATATAATGTGTATAGCCAATACACTAATGGTAAGAGTCAGTTATATTGGGTGAAGGTGACGGGCTTTTTATCATCTTTCTCTCTCTCATATTGGACATTGTTTTGATTGGTTCTAGTCCTTCTGCTCATAACGGATGAACTTTTTTGTATGAACTTTATGCCCTTTATTTTGTGTTTTGAGCGCTACACCATTTACCCACATTTCGTTATTTTTTCCAGCAATTTAGTGTTAGCAGCTATTTGTACAGTTTATTATTTGTTAAGCACAACAAAACTTTTTTTTGTTTATTGTTAGCCCCCCCAGTACCTGCTCTGGGCAGCTTCTTCTACCCGGGGCCTGGGTGCAGTGCTTCTCCTGCAGGTGGTTACTCCTAGAGCTGGGAACCTGGGACCAGCTGAGCACCGCTGGTACATCTGGTCCTCTCCCTTCCTCCTGGGCACCACCGAGCTGGGCATCTAGGGCTGGAGGAAACTGGGGGGGGGGGGGGGGGGGGCAAGGTAGAGTCCCAAATTCTTGCACTTTATGGATTGATAGCAGGTTTGAATATTTAGTTTGCAGTATTATGTAGAGATATTTACCCAGCGCAATATTTATATATATTTGTTTGATTTAAACACAACATATGAGAGTGTGACTGGTGTCATCAGCTGAAAAGCATTATTACATTTCCTTGCATCAACAGGATGCTTCTTTCAAGGCTTTCAGCCTAATGTATTATTGGTAGGTCGCAAGATTTTTATTTATCACTCCAAAATTCTGTCCACCAATAAGCTAATCCCCTGCTGTGCAGCTATTTAGAAAACAAATGTCTCCAGGCCCCCTGTGCTTAGTGGGGGCCAGGGGACAGAGAGCGGACTATTTCTTCATTTTAGGATTTAGGCTTTAGGCGGGTTAATCTGCCGCAGCACCCCCGACAGACTGCGGTGTATGCATATTGAAGAGGCTGGACTTCAACTGTGTAGCGCGATGCTGCTGATTAATCCGTCTAAACCCGAAAATGAAGAAATAGTCCGCTTACCGTCCCCCGGCCCCCACTATGCACAGGGGGTCCAAAGACATTTGTTTACTAAATAGCTTCACCATGGGGGATTAGCTTATTGGTGGACAAGATTTGGGAGTCCCCGCTTGCTCTACCTCCAGGACCCCCTGCTGAGATGACAGATCCGGGGACAGACAGGCTCTGGGGACAGCGTCCTCAATCCGGGGACGTCTGGTCACCCTATCCAAGAACCTACAGCTGAGGACCGTAGGGCAACATTTTGGGCGTCTGGTTACTTTGTGTTAATAGGCAACTGTCAGTACCTAGCGCAGCTTCCAGCACACAGTCTTGGGGGTCATTTTAAGGTCACTACTCACAAGTCCCCACAACAGCTGCCTCCTTCCAGCTTTCTCCAGACAGACACTACCCAGTGGGTGAGATGGCACCTCCCCGGATCAGATCCCTTGTGGTGTGGTTCTGCAGTCAACTCTGAGCCAACTTCATTCAAGTCCTCTGTCCTGGCACCTCTGTGTCCTCCAGAGCAGTAGTAGAGTCTATGTGCTGGCTAAAGGCAGCAGCCCATGCATCTCTGGAACCCTCCTGGGGAGAAGGAAACCTGCTCTCCAGTGCCTCATACTATTTATCTATACACCTGCCCCCTTCTGGACATTTCCCCTACAGAGATTGGCCAAGACCCACTAAATATTCACACAGCTGGCAAAAAGGAGCCAGTGAGCTTGCCGGAAGGTGAGAGTCCGGTGTAGTTTTTTTTGGGGGGGGGTGGGAGGATCTCCTGGTGTAGTTAAGGGGGAATAGGGAAGCCCCCTCTCTCTCACCCCCTCTCTCTCTCACCCACCTCTTCTCCGCTCCTCTCTCTCTCCCCACCTCTTTCCCCCCTCCCTCTCTCTCCATCCCCTCTCTCTCTCACCCCCCTTTCTCTCACCCACCCGCATTTCTCTCACCCCCGCTCTCTCTCGCCCCACCTCTGAAGAGGTGGAGCACTAATAGGAAGGGGTGGAGCCTAAAGAGGAAGGATGGAGTTTACAGATGAAGGGGTGGATTTTAAACAGGAAGGGTGGGGCAAGTTTAGATGGGGGAGCAGACGATTTTAGTCTTGCCTAGGGCCGCACAAAACCAAAATACACCACTGTATGAATCCTCTATCAAGCCATCTTTGTGCCTGGCTGCAGCTCCTCTTTCCCTTCTATTCCTGATCTCACAGGAGACACTAAGAGCAATGGGAGCCATAGAGTCATGCTGCTGTCAATCAAATCCTATTGGGACAGAGCAGGGGGTGTGACCAGGCGGCTCTGTGTTCGTCTATGGATGCACACAGCCTGGTTCAAGAGTGTACCTGCACATGTACTCCCAGGGAAGAGGAGGAGCAGAGAGCACCAACAGGGGACTCCAGAACAGGAGGTAAGGGGCTCCATGCAATTCTGTTTAGAACAAGAAAGAATGGTGACTGGCAGGGTCAACCAGGTACTTCAAATGGAAGAAGTGCATGGAAATGATAGAGACTATAATTTATAAAATACACATATGTGATCCCACACATAGAAAAAATATTAATGGATCCATGGGGGAATAACAAAGGAATCAGGAAGTCATCCACCTCCCTGCCTGTCTAGCATCATTACACAGCCCTGTTGATAATCTAGTAATGAGAGGTCCCACAAATCTAGTGCGTGATTCTGAGCCACTGGGAATGCATTTTTAAAGATGTAAAGCACCACACTTTGAGTGGATTTTTTTTTGCATATTTCTGTCTCAAATGGTGTTAAAGTCAGTTAAAGATTGCTGGGGTTCCACAATTTAGCACCAACATCCCCCATAGTATTCCAAGTAAAACACCTAAATAAATGGGACTTTAACCACTTCAGCTCTGGAAGATTTTACCCCTTTCATCACCATGCCATTTTTTACCATTCGCACTGTGCTACTTTACCTGGGAATTGCACGGCCATGTAACGCTGTACCCAAACAAAACGTATATAATTTTTTTCACACAAACATAGCTTTATTTTGATGGTATTTGATCACCACTGGGTTTTTTATTTTTTGCTGAAAAAACAAACAAAGATCAAAAACGTTAAAATAAAAGACAATATTTTTTTACTTTTTACTATAAAATATATCTAATAAAAATATTTAAAAAATCAAATTTCTTTTAATATGTATTCTGCTACATGTCTTTGATAAAAAAAAATCACACTAAGTGTATATTGATTGGTTTGTGGGAAAGTTATAGCACCTTTTGGGCACCAGTTCTCAAAAAGGATATTGGGGAACTGGAGAAAGTGCAGAGAAGGGCAACCTAAAAGAGGAATGGAGGAGCTCAGCTATAAGAAACGATTAGAGGAACTGAAATTATTCTCTCTTGAGAAAAGGAGATTAAGGGGGATATGATCAACATGTATAAATACATAAGAGGTCCATATACTGTTGTGAACTTGGTGTTGAGTTATTCAATTTAAGGTCATCACAGAGGACAAGGGGGCACTCTTTACATCTAGAGGAAAAGAGATTTCTAAAAGAGGAATGGAGGAGCTCAGCTATAAGGAACAATTAGAGGAACTGAATTTTTTGTCTCTTGAGAAATGGAGATTAACCGCTTGCCAACCGCCGCATGTACATATACATCGGCAGAATAGCACGGCTGCGCAAATGGGCGTACCTGTATGTCCCTTTGAATTTGCTGCCGCGTGGTCACGTGCGAGCCGGCGGCAGCATGCGCGCTACCCCGTCGCGAGCTCTATGAGTGTAATCGGGGGTCCCGCGGACTTGGCGATCATCTCGCAGAGCTGAAGAACGGGGAAATGTTAATGTAAACAAACTGTCACTGATCACAGCTCCCTGTAATCGGGAGCCGTGATCAGTGATGTGTTACACGTAGCCCCTCCCCCCCACAGTTAGAATCACTCCCTAGGACACACTTAACCCCCTACACTGCCCCCTAGTGGTTAACCCCTTCACTACCAGTGTCATTTACACAGGAATCAATGCTCTTGTATAGCACTGATTGCTGTATAAATGACAGTGGTCCCAAAAATGTGTCAAAAATGTCCAATGTGTCCACCATAATGTCGCAGTCAAAATAAAAATAGCAGATTTCCGCCATTACTAGTAAAAAAAAAAAATTAAAAATAAAAATCCCATAAAACATCCCCTATTTTGTAGACGCTATAACCTTTGCGCAAACCAATCAATAAACGCTTATTGCGTTTTTTTTTTTACCAAAAATATGTAGAAGAATACGTATCAGCCTAAACTGAGGAAAAAAAAAAAAATTTATATATTTTTTGGGGATATTTATTATAGCAAAATGTAAAAAATATTGCTTTTTTTCAAAATTGTCTCTCTTTTTCTGTTTATAGCACAAAAAATAAAAACCGCAGAGGTGACCAAATACCACCAAAAGAAAACTCTATTTGTGGAGAAAAAAGAACGTCAGTTTTGTTTGGGAGCCACATCGCACAGCTGCGCAATTGTCAGTTAAAGCGACGCAGTGCCGAATCGCAAAAAGTGCTCTGGTCTTTGGCCAGCCAAATGGTCCGGGGCTTAAGTGGTTAAGGGGGATATGATAAATATCAATAAATACATAAGAGGTCCATATACTGTAGTGAACTTGGTTTTGAGTTATTCACTTTAAGGTCATCACAGAGGACAAGGGGGCACTCTTTATGTCTAGAGGAAATGAGATTTCATCTACAAATACGGAAAGGTTTCTTTACAATAAGAGCTGTGAAAATGTGGAATAGACTCCCTCCAGAGGCAATTCTGGCCAGCTCAGTAGATTACTTTAAAAAAGGCCTGTATTGTTTCCTAAATGTATATAATATAACTGGGTACTAATATTTATAGGTAAAGTTGATCCAGGGAATATCCAATTACCTCTTGGGGGATCGGCTGCTGTAAGCAATATGGATCACGCTTTGCTGAGGTTTTTTGCCTTCCTTTGTATCAACTGTGGGTATAGGATTGTGTATATGGGATTGTATGATTTTTTTTTTTTTTTTTTTTGATTGAACTAGATGGACTTGTGTCTTTTTTTTTTTACCTGACTAACTATGTAACTACAAACTATGGTATATATACTGGAATTTGTATTTTTTTAAATTTATTTTTATACTGCTAATGGCTGGGATCAGTGACTTATAATGGGACTGCGATAGTGCAGCACTAATACTGACACTAACTGACACAGGGGGAAACTGACTAACTGACATCACCAGTGACATTAAAGGATAAGTTCACTTAAAAAATAAATAAAATAAATACAATAAAATTTATTTTATTAGGCACTAAAACTTTATATCACTGAGAGAGGTTATACACATTAATTTTGCACTTTTTGTTTTAAGGGTCACTAAATAAATTTGTGGTTTATCACTATGTTATATGTATTTTTTTATTTGATTTTATATATTTATTTATTTATTTACATGTAGCGAGGGGGTTAGGCATTTGTGGGTGGGTGCAGCCTGGTGCAGCGGCAATAGCACACACTCAGTCCAGATGCACTTGGAACAACTTGTATCGAAGTAAAAGTAAAACAGTTTACAACAAGCCCGGTGGAAGGAAACTCAACCAGGAACACTCATGGATAACAGCAGCGTGTAGTGGAGCAGGCCTCATCCGAACTGACAGAGTCTGTCTTGAGGGGCGGAACGCAGCTTGGCCGATCCAAGCCCAAATGGGGAAGTCTCCAGCAAGAGTGGCGGTTCCCTATGCTTTCCCTACTCATCTGGAACCTTTCCCTACTGCTAATACTGTCCCTGACAGACATTTGACCTGTCCCTACACTGCCCACATGCTAAATGCGCGCCAAACTCAGGAGCAAGGGCCTTAAATAGACTCCGCCTGACCCAAGGTAGCCACCAGAGTCACATGGGTTGTCAGCATCCAACTGGATCACTGCCCTAGTTACCCAGGAAACTATAAACTAACCATGTTCCTCCTGACTTCCCCTCCCCCTGCTGCTGTGGTTGAGCACTACGTGTGTGGTGCATCTGTTTCCTTGTCTAAATAAAAGAGGCATGTGTATTTTTATTTGAAACTTGGTGTCATTAGTGTATTTCTTACAGATCTGTGCAGTAATTCAATGTGAAACATTACCTTGGTACAGGAACTTTCTGTAATAAAGACCGGTCACTGCTGCTCTCTTTCCTTGTGCAGTGTGACTGGTCTTGTCTCCACCCCTTCCTGTAGTTTTCTAAAGACAGCCTGTAGTGTGTGGAGCCTACTGGGTCCAGGGGCGGGGGCAACGGAGCAATTGCCCCCCCCGACAATGCGGGTAAGTGAGTGGGCGGACGGCACCGCGGGTGAGAGTGGGCGGCTCCGTGGGCGGGCCACGCTCCCGGCGGCACGGTTGGTGAGGGGGCGGGAGGCTCTGCGGGCACGTGAGAAAGCGGGTGAGCAGCTGGGCGGCTCAGTGGGTGAGCGGGCCGCTGGCCAATCAGGGAGCCGGCGGGCGGGGGAGCAGAGAGATTACATCATCTCTCACAGCCTGGCGCCCGCCCTGCGTCCCTGCAGTTCCACCCTCACTGTGTAGGCAGCCTTGGGCAGCAGAGAGATTACATCATCTGTCTGCTGCCTGACTGGTACTCTGCTGCCTGACTGGTACTCTGCTGCCTGACTCTGGGACACAGCAAGAGACCACATAAGAGAGACACATCAAGAGACCACCTTAGCAGGAAAGTGACACAGCAAGTGACAATTGCAGCAGGTAAGTAACAATCTGCAATGTGTGACAGGCAACGTGGCAAGTGACAGTCTGCAACGTGTGGCAGGGGACGTGATGGTCTGCAACGTGTGGCAGGTGACGTGGCAGGTGACGTGGCAAGTGACAATCTGAATCTGGTGACAGGCGACATGGCAAGTGACAATCCGCAATGCGTGGCAGGTGATGTGGTAAGTGACAATCTGCATCTGGTGACAGGCGACGTGGCAAGTGACAATCCGCATCTGGTGGCAGGCAACAATGGCAAGTGACCATCCGCATCTGGTGGCAGGCGAAGGTGGCAAGTGACACACTCAGGCTCCCACTAATTCTGCATTATGGTGAGTTGAACAATTTAATTTTATATAAAAATGTAATAATAGAAATAATGCGCTTCAATCATCCTGACACCATAACAACATGGTGCCGTGATGATTGAAGCACCAACTCCAGCCATTTCCCCAATAAATTGCCCCCCAAAAAATGTGTTTTCTGGCAGTGCCCCTCCCGAGACTAGACTCTGACTGGGTCCCTCCCATAGCTCTGCTTTCTGCACAAATTAAGATCATGTCATTTTTTTATATAGTAATATCCGGGTTTGTAAAGGCATTTGGTGCACACATATTGGACTTATATCCTCTGTATCTGTTGAGGAAAATACTTTAGTGAAAGTTTAGCTAAGCAAGACGCTACTATAACCAATTTGTTATTTTATCTTTTTTCCCAAATAGTACAAGAATATCTATTGTGTAGTCTTGTACACAACACCCTAGGAAATTCTGTTTCTATGTCTGTTGCCTGCATTCATGCTGTCAGCAGAGCTTGCATACAGAAAAATAGGGAAACTATTGCCATTGGAATCCTCCAGCAAGAGCTTATTCTGAATACAGGCAGAGGACATGTGGTGTTGCTCAATCATATTATAGACAGAGGGACAAGCCCGGAGGCAGTCAACCAAACAGGAACCAGAGTATGGACAGACAGTATTTGCATAATGGAATAATGGAATATTAAAGCTCAGAAGGGCTATCAGACAATGCTGCAGTACAGTACTTTCAATCATAGTGCCTGAAACAAGTTTACCCGGTCACAAAATAGTATGGGAGCCAGCTGATAGGATGCTGGACCAGTGGTTGCCCACAAAACATGAGGGGCCTTCTATTCCTTAAAGCTGAAAAAAAAAAAAACCTTTATTTGAAATATTCCAAAATAGCTACAAAGAATACAAATCCACTTTGTGTGCACCAAACTTCCTTGAAAACCAAGATATTACCATGTAAAGGTAACAGTGACATCATCACTGTGCTACATATAGATTGTGTTGAGAATAGAGAGGTGGGAGGGGCCTATCAGGTCCTCCTACTACAGGCTGCCTGCAGAAAACTACAGGGGGGCAGATATAGGACCAGTCACCCTGCACAGGTAGACAGCAGTGACCAATCTTTATTACAGTCAAGTGAAGGAATGAAGAAGAAACCAAAAAAAAAAAAAAGGACACCAAAAGTCAAGTAAGAATACACAGATGAGCAGGGGCGTAACTAGAAATAGCAGAGCCCCATAGCAAAATGTTGTATGGGCCCCCCTGCAAACAGCCCCCACCACAGCTGCCCTAGTGTCAATTCAGCGTGACCTGTGCCACATACAGCGTGACCTGTGCCCAAATGCATCGTGACCTGTGCCCAATACAGCATGACCTGTGTCCAATACAGCGTGACCTGTGCCCCATACAGCGTGACCTGTGCCCAATACAGCCTGGTCTGCCTGTGCCCCATACAGCCCCACCTATGCAGAGGAAGAGGCAAGCCACCCGGATCAGCAGAGAGCGGGATTGCCCGTTGTAATAGCTTTCATTTGAATTTCCTGTCTTCCCGGGGCTCATCGTCACATAGCCCCACCTCTTGGCCCGACGCCTTTGATGACGTCACATGTCCCGCATTGGATCGGCGTTCTGTCTATCAAAGGCACCGCGCCAAAAGGTGGAGCTATGTGACATGAGCCCCGGGAACACTGGAAGTTCTAATGAAAGCTCTTACATCGGGCAATTCAGCTCTCTGCTGATACGGACAGCTCGCCTCTTCCTTTCCTCTCTCTTCCCCTGGCTGGGAGACTGTGCCGGCGGTGCTCTTATCCTCACTGGGCCCCACTCGGCTGCGGGCCCCATAGCGCCCGCATGGGTCGCTATGGTGGTAGTTACGCCCCTGCAGATGACTTATATTTGGGCAATAGTTTTTTAACCTGGAGTTCAGCTTCAGTGCACCTCCCCTTGCATATTCCCTCTGAACATCGCACACCCCACCCCAGGATATACATAGCCTTGCTCCAAAAGACTTTGGAGTCCAGAATCATTTGACATCATACTGTATTCCGAGGCAGTGTTTGCCACTACTGCATTAGTAGTGCTGAACTTCTGGGAATCTCACTTCAAAATCAGGTTTAGCTTTGTAAGGTGCTGAGATAAAGTAGATGTAAACCCTATGTGGATGACATTTAATTATGAGGTGGAGAGGGGTGGATGACATCACAACTGACTCCTTGTCCAATCAGAGAATGCCTTGTATTCATTAGGGAAAAAAAAATGCTTTGTGAATGGTGGCCCCTAATGGTTCCCTGTGGAGAGATGAAGCCACTGGAGCAGCACCTGGAACATCACGTCTATCGCTGTATGTAGCACAGACCAGACTTCTACAGTGATTTTCAGCATCTCCAGCAGCCCTCCAGGTATCAGATTTGGATACTTACATTGTTCCAAGCTGGAACAACTTTGTAAAAGGTTTGTAAAAAAAATGTGAAAAAAACGTTATACACAATTGACGTTTTTGATGACAAATACTGTATGTTGGAGTATTGTATGTTCTAAGCTCTGCACCTTCTTTCTAAGCACCACATCTTTGATGGAGCCCCTTGTCAGAAGTTTGTCACATGTAGTGCAAACAGCTGCACCACATTGTCACACATGATGGGTAATGTGATGAAATTCCATTTCAACATCAGGAGAGAGAAATGATAGTTCATATATGAACCCTCCGCCTAGTTCATGCTTAGCTTTCTCTGTGCCTTCTCTTTTCATCTCCCAGTCCCAGGCACTACAGCTCATGGTGTTAGGGTTTCAGCAAAAGAAGCAATGCAGCCAATCCAAAAAGCAGTGGGCAGGACTAGGTGTGGCTAGGTGCTGATTGACAAGCTACAGATTTATGACTTAGATAGCCACGCTCCCTGCAATGTCTTCCCTTCTCACTGTAGTGCAAGCAAGCACAGCCTATATGGTGGTTGACAACACTGTTGTAAATTCAAGAGCAATGCAGCAGCATTGTCCCCCTATCAGGAAGCTGTATGGTGTAGACTTGACTGGTATTGTAAAACCTTGCAGGATGGCAAACTAAAATGCTTCAGCACACACACACACACACACATCATAGTTGCCAACAGTCCCGATTTTCCCGGGACAATCCCAATTTTGGGACCCTCGTCCCGATCGGAGGCTGTCCCGATTCGGGATTTTGCCCAGGGAAATTGGGAATGTTTGCTTTTCCATTTTTGGAGCAGCTGGCTTCAACAAAATGGCCGCCGCTAGAACGTTCCCCCTTGTGTTCAGTGGAGAGAGGAAGGGGGCTCGATCCATGCAGCCAATGAATCGCTTCTCCTCTCACAATACTGAAGCCGGGGTTAGCTGCACGGATTGGCCCCTCCCCTCTCCATTGAACACACGGCACCGGCCGATCATGCCATGTTCCTTCTGCTCTTGTCTCAGTGCAACAATTTAACTTTAATGTACAGGAGGGGAGTTAACTATATACAGGAGGGGGGTTAGCTATACAGGAGTGGAGTTAACTATATACAGGAGGAGGGGGGTTAGCTATATACAGGAGGAGGGGGGTTAACTATATACAGGAGGAGGGGGGGTTAGCTATATACAGGAGGAAGGGAGTTAGCTATATACAGGAGGAGGGGGGTTAACTATATACAGGAGGGTTAACTATGTACAGGAGGGGGGTTAACTATATACAGAAGGGGGGTTAACTATATACAGCAGGGGGGTTAACTATTTACAGGAGGGGGTTTACTATTTACAGGAGGGGGGGTAACTATTTACATGAGGGGTTACTATGTACAGAGGGGGATACTATGTACAGGGGGGGTAACAATGCACAGAGGGGTTACTATGTACAGGGGGGGTAACTATGCACAGGGGGGTAACTAGGGGGAGAGGGGAAACTATGTACAGGGGGAGGGGGTAACTATGTACAGGGGGGTAACTATGGCTCTGCCTGGGACACTGATGTAAGGACTGAGGCTGGGAACACTGGTGTAAGGACTGACTCTGCTGGGGGCACCTGATGCAAGGAGGGACTATGCTGGGGGCACCTGATGCAAGGAGGGACTCTGCTGGGGGCACCTAATGCAAGGACGGACTCTGCTGGGGGCACCTGATGCAAGGTGGGACTCTGCTGGGGGCACTTGATGCAAGGACGGACTCTTCTGGGGCACCTGATGCAAGGTGGGGACTCTGCTGGGGGCACCTGATGCAAGGACAGACTCTGCTGGGGAAACTTGATGCAAGGACGGACTCTGCTGGGGGCACCTGATGCAAGGACGGACTCTGCTGAGGGCACCTGATGCAAGGAGGGACTCTGCTGGGGACACGTGATGCAAGGACAGACACTGCTGGGGGCACCTGATGCAAGGAAGGACTCTGCTGGTGGCAGGCGACGGGGCTAGTGACACGCTCAGGGATCCCACTGATTCGGTATTATGGTGAGTTGAATGATTTCATTTTATATTACAATGTAATAGAAATAATGCACTTCAATCATCCTGACACCATAACAATCATGGTGCCGGGATGATTGAAGCGCTAACACCAGGTGTTTGGAGTATCTTTATCTGCTGATTGTTAAACTTTCTAGAATACACATATTTCTATTGTTGTGTAGGATCTGGGGCTGCTGTCCCTTCATTCCTCTCTCCCACTTTCCCTCTCTATCCCTCATTCATCTCAGACTCTAACCACACCCCTTTGAGCCACGCCCATTTAAGTCACGCCCACTATTTCATGCCCATTTTTCTTTTGTGTGGCTATGCCACGCCTACAAATGCAAGCCCCACCCCCTAATTATTATACGGCTCCACCTACAGCAGAAAAAGTGTCCCGCAAATTTTTTTTGCAATGTTGCCAACTATGATATATATATATATATATATATATATATATATATATATATATATATATATATATATATATATACACACTATGTTACCAAAAGTATTGGGACCCCTGCCTTTACACGCACATGAACTTTAATGGCATCCCAGTCTTAGTTCGTAGGGTTCAATATTGAGTTGGCACACCCTTTGCAGCTATAACAGCTTCAACTCTTCTGGGAAGGCTGTCCACAAGGTTTAGGAGTGTGTATATGGGATTGTTTGACCATTCTTCCAGAAGCACATTTGTGAGGTTAGGCACTGATGTGGATGAGAAGGTCTGGCTTGCAGTCTCTGCTCTAATTCATCCCAAAGGTGTTCTATCAGGTTGAGGTCAGGACTTTGTGCAGGCCAGTCAAGTTCCTCCACCCCAAACTCGCTCATCCATGTCTTTATGGACCTTGTTTGTACACTGGTGCGCAGTCATATTGGAACAGGAAGGGGCCATCCCCAAACTGTTCCCACAAAGCTGGGAGCATGAAATTGTCCAAAATATCTTGGTATGTTGACACCTTAATAATTCCCTTCACTGGAACTAAGGGGCCAAGCCCACCCCCTGAAGAGCAACCCCACACCATAACCCCCCCTCCACCAAATGATTTGGACCAGTGGACAAAGCAAGTCCATAAAGACATTGACAAGTATGGGGTGGAGGGACTTGACTGGCCTCACAGAGTCCTTACCTCAATCCAATAGGACACCTTTGGGATGAATTAGAGCAGAGACTGTGAGCCAGGCCTTCTCATCCACATCACAAATGCACTTCTGGAAGAATAGTCAAACATTCCCTTGTGGACAGCCTTCCCAGAAGAGTTGAAGCTGTTATAGCTGCAAAGGATGGGCCAACTCAATATTGAACCCTACGGACTAAGACTGGGATACCATTAAAGTTCATGTGCGTGTAAAGGCAGGCGTCTCAATACTTTTGGTAATATAGTGTGTGTATATATATATATATAGTTCTAGTTCTACTTTAATTCTCATGCTGCCTCCACTTACCTAGCAATAAGGTCTTGGTCTACTTCTCCCACAGCAACAAACATCTTCAACCTTGGCCCTCAACCATACTCAACAATACTTAGCACCACTCTACCTATTCTTTCTATGGTCCATGATCAGATCACGCTTGGCCATCTCAATCAATGTCTGTTAACAGGTACCTGTAAATTTCTCTAATTTCTCTTACCCTGTTCATTACCATCTACTTTCTACCTTCTTTCAATTTCTGCAGTCCTTCATCAACTCACACTCTGCCTCCTCTCTCTTTCCTCCTTTATCCTCTTTTTTTCTGTATTCTTTGCTCTTCTAAAGTTTTGACCCTCTAAACCCTTGATCCCCTGCCATGAACATTTACCACTCTGCCTCTTCTTGACCACAAGGTTCCATTTTGCTTTCTCTATCTCCCTTCTTATATAGCCCTCCGCATCTCAATTCCCAATGAGCACTCGATAAATAATTTTGTCTTCCCAAACTTTGTCTCCCCATGATCATTTTAATGAACTGGCACAGTTAACAAAATAATATGTGGCCAGGTAAAAT
Source organism: Aquarana catesbeiana (assembly GCF_042186555.1). Taxonomy (NCBI): domain Eukaryota; kingdom Metazoa; phylum Chordata; class Amphibia; order Anura; family Ranidae; genus Aquarana; species Aquarana catesbeiana. The sequence continues at coordinate 338,401,686 of NC_133324.1, read as the reverse complement.
ATTGTCTAATTGCTTAGTAATGCATACCAGTGTGTTGAATCACTTATAGACCAAAACATCCATGAATGGGTACACATTTGCTATCTTATTAATTTTTCACTCTTCTCCACATCACTCTTTAACTTTATAATTACTGCAGAACAACAGTCTCTTGATGGTTTATACTGTACTGAAATTCAGACCTGGAATCTTTAGATAATCCAATAGGGTAAACTAGTGCATACTTTAAAATGGATCTTGTTTTCTATGCAAGATCAGCTTATTTAGTAAGGACCCTCTCGCCCATCTTAAATCATTGCAAAAAAAAAAAGAAAAACACCTATAGGTTTAAAAAGGTAGGTAATATATTTACCTTTTCCCTGGATTCTGTATTGCAGGGGGTATTTTCATTCTGATGTGATCCCGGGGAATGCCAAGTAACACAAATGTCACAAGATGATGACATTATAAAAGCACAGTGCAGCAAGGTCACGAGATTTGGGGTACCCAGCATTCTCTGGAATCTCACTGGAAGAATGGTGATGTTACCCTCACCCAGGCGCTGCAAGACAAAGTGGGGAAAGGGTAAATTTATTAAAAGAGAAGTGCGGGATTAAAATGTAGTGCTACCACTGTAGGAGCCGCAAGGTAGATTACCTGGATGAATGAATGAATGAATAATTCGCAAAGCGCTGCAAATGCGAACTGAATCGCCTTAAGGTGCTGAATGCGTTTGTGTTGTCAGCTTCTTAGAAGAGGTAGGTCTTGAGTTTTTTTCTGAAGGCCAGATGGTTTTCTTCCATGTGGATGTGAGTCGGAAGAGCATTCCATGGATCCCTTTCCCAGTAATTTCCTTGCAGCAAAACACACAGTTCCAATCACTCTTCGGGCTCATTAACCAGTCTAGGGGTATCCTTTTTTGATGCTTTTATAAGAACTTGGCTAGGTAGTGGGTAATGGTAGGAAACTCCAGTAACTCTTAGTAATGATTTGAGGACACTGAACTTTCTCTTGTGGAACTGTGAGCCAAGTTCTTGCATAAGAAACTGATAGACTGAGCTTTGTTGTAGCAACTTGAGGAGATTTATCTTCCTCTCTGGTCAATCCGAGCAAAGTCCTTTCACTAAGAATTAAATAGACTAACCTATTCGGGACACAGGACACAGGTCCCCTTTAAACCCTATTCTAGCACAAGAGGGATGACATCAGAACACAGTCTCTAGGATCTCTCTCACCAGTCTGTACTCACAAATGCCTTGGAAAATTGGTTGCCTCCTTCCAATATCCAATTTCACTCCATGGTACCAGACTAGGGTTGCCAAATCATCCCTTTAATCCAGGACACACATTAATTACCACAGTTTCTGTGGCTGATTAAGGTGGTAATTAAACTCACTTGGTGCCTTATCTGCATTGAATCAGCCTCAGAACCTGTGTAATTAATATGTGTCCTGGATTAAAGGGAAGATGTGGCAACCCTATACCATACTAGATCCTCAGGCGACGACGACAACCCTTCAGTCAGCTTCAGCAACTCTCAGCAGCATAGGCCTCCAACTAGCCACATTGAGGCCTCGACAACCCACAGACACATGGCAGAATTGCCTAGGGGGGTAGCAACCCCCCTAGGCTGTGATCTCCTCCTTAAATAGACCAGGCTGCTCACTGTCCCAGAGTATTTATACAGACTCAAAGTCACTATCTGGGCACCCCTCCCCAGGAATAGGCAGGGCTGTATGAATATTCATCTGCTGATTAGACACTTCCTGCCCGCTAACTTCCAGAACATTTCTGGACCAACCAGGGGGAACAATCCTGTAGCCACAGAACGGCTGAACAGACCAGAAAAATCACACACAACCACACTGGTTACAGTAACCCAAACTAAATTTACCTAATCCTAGCACCTATTTGGAGGGTGCTACAAAAAAAAAAACATTCACCTATCTGGCTGAAGCATTATTCCGATGCTGCAGCTGTAGCCCGACAGCTCTAAGACAGAGACTTGAGCAATCACATGACCTCTGATTGCTCAGTTCTTGCTCTACACTGAGCAGAGAGCAGTGACTCTTAGGTCATCAGCTCTCTGCTCTGCCCCTCCAGTGCTCATTGGAGCACCTGACTGCGGAGGTGGTGGAAGTGGCTGGCTCAGGCTCTCAACAGCACACTAAGAAGCTTAGCCAGCTGCTGGTCAAGCATCTGGGTGTATCCTGACATTATTGTCGGGATTTCTGCAGAGCCTGGATCAGATCTGTGAAATTAACCGACGTATGTCGGTTGAATCTGGGTTACAGGAGTACAGAACTAAGTGTACTCCTGTGACCCAGAGGTGAAGTATGGCCAAAAGAGCTTTACCCATACTTCTCCTTTAACTAAACAAGAATGACAACCACCCCAATTTATAACTGGCTTTTGAAGTAAGGTGCACATGGAAGGGCATTACACATCACAAACAAAAAATTTCCCAGCATAGTTACCAGCTAGCCTTCAAAAAAAAATTCTGTTTGTATGTTTATTTACTGATTTTTTTCTTCTTTTTTTGCAGCATTTTGAGAGAGAGAGCTCGTAGTAAAAAAACAGATGTTGCAATTTTTTTGAAACTCCTCCTTTAACTACACTAGGTAACTACACTGCAATTTCAATAAGACTTAATGCATACAGATTATTTTATGCAGCCGCAGGCATCACCCTGGTACCGTTTTTTTAGAGCCGGTGGTCGACTAACTAGCTACTCGATTGCAATTACAAGCAGTGCGAGGGAACGCCCCCTCTCCTGCAGCCTTCCTCAGCTCTCTCAGGCTCTCCCGTCCCACTGTATTGTGTTTTTTTTTTGCTTTAAAATTTAAGAAAGTGTATTTTTTCCCAAAATTGCGTTTAAAAAAACCGCTGCGCAAATACCGTGTGACATAAAAAAGTGCAAAACCCACCAATTTATTCTCTAGGTGGCCTCTGCTTGAAAAAATATATAACATTTTTGAGGGTTCTAAGTAATTTTCTAATTAAAAAAACGGATTGTTACGTTTAAACAAAAATTTCCAGATAAGGCCTGGTCTTCAACTGGTTATACAATGGGGTCTATGTATAAAAATTTGCTCCGCCAAAACAGGAGAGAGCAATATACTAAAACATGGTCATATTGGAACATGTTTGTACATTCAGGTGAGGGGAAGTCCCCCTGGAGATCTGCTCTGGGGATTGAGGGCCTTCTGTTCTTCTTGCTAATGCACGCATGTACCCCATCACCCTGCTTCCCCTTTTCCCTTCTTTTTTTTTTTCTTCTCTCCCACTTTTCCTTCCCCTCCCTGAGTTCTATTCTTATGTCCATAGGCGTCTTTAAGTTTCTCTGTTGTCGTTTATTTTCCTCTAAAAAATTGTAGTGTCTGACCGAGCAAAATCTGGTATATTGTCTACAGTTACCTCTCCATTGTTGAAAGTAAGAATTTATGTGGGATTTCTTGTTGCCAGAATATCTTGCATTTACGGTGTCTCGCCTTATACGACCATGCTACTTTGAACCATACTTGTATTATGTGAGATATTGTACCTATGAAGTAGTACATTACTCTGCTGGATGCTTTTTCTCTTTGATATAAATAAAGAATTTGAAAAAAAAAATAATTTGCTTAGCAAGTGTCTCAGATTTTTCACAAAAATCATAAATAATACCTATAATATTTGTAATAAATGTGAAATGTCAGCTTTTTATTGCCTTTCTCATGGCGAATGAAACATTCTCTGATATTCAATCCTAATGCCCTGTACACACGACCGGTTCCGCTTGTGTGTACATGGCATTAGAGATAAAAAAAGCCTTATGCCGCCTACACACGAGCGGAATTTCCGACAGAAAGAGTCCGATGGGAGCTTCTCATCGTATATTCCGACCGTGTGTATGCCCCATTGGACTTTTTCTGTCGAAAATTCAGACGGACTTAGATAGAGAACATGTTCTATAATTTTCGGAAAAACCGCTCATCTGTATGCTGTTCCGACGCACCAAAAACGACGCATGCTCTGAAGCAAGTACAAGACAGAAGCTATTGGCTACTGGCTATTGAACTTCCATTTTCTAGCCCCGTTGTACGTGTTGTACATCACCACGTTCTGGACGGTTGGAATTTGGTTTGACCGTGTGTATGCAAGACCGCTTGAGCGGAATTCCGTCAGAACTCTTGGAACTCTGTCGTAAAAACCTTCAGAGTTTATTCTGACAGCAAAACCGGTCGTGTGTACAGGGCATTAAGTACACTTGTCCAATAAACAAAATGGCCTAACACTATAGGCTAAGAACATTTGATCAGAAGGCGATCGATGCACTGTATACAATGCTTATGAGCTGCACATTCATTTGGGAGGTTCAACAAATGGCTGAACAAATGGGTAGCGAGGATTTTAATCTTTATACATAGACCCCACTGTGTTCAGATTCACACATATATTTTGATGAATTTTATAGGTTTTTCAGCTCTGTTCATAATTACTTTCTTTTACAAATGTATGAGTCATATCAATTTTAGAACTCTTTACTTTATATATGTAGTAGGGGTATGGCAAAGGAGACAGACAGATTATTACTTTTTCGGGATTCTTCAGTTGTTAGATACCATAATAACTTTGAAGCAAGTTGTTAGGATTGTCAGAACTACTATATTACTGTGTAGATATAAAATTATGCAACAACCAACTGTACCGGTCTCCCTATTTTAATGGGTCCCACAGCAGTAAAATGGTCTACCTAGGTTGCATTTATACTCATTATGATGTTCTTCTGTAGGATGCAGATACCTTTAAGCATAGATTTATCTACTTATTTTTAGCATAAAGCTGTACATGCTCCAGAATTTAGCATGGTTTGCATTTGTACTGAAACTTTCATATAAGTGAAGACATAATTGTGATGTATATGATGATGTGTGTCTAACAGAAAGAACGAGACTGTAGATCCTCAGCAATTGAGGGCATGCAATTAAAGATTCCAAAAGCCAGGACATACATGATAATACAATACAACTCTGACAATATGTTAGATCACAATTTTATTATAGTCAATAAGTCAATTTTAAATATATTTTAGGTCTTTTCAGCAGTTGCCAGCTTAATTGAGTACAAAAATGAGAAAAAGAGTGAAAAGAAATACATTCAGTAAATAAAATAATCATTGTTACAAAAATTCAAAATGATTGGCAGGGAAGCACATGTATAAAGCAATAAAAATATAGACTATATTATCAGCACCAATTACTTGATTCCAAGAAATCGATGACCAAGAAAAGTCCATCATTGTCCAGATTTCCATAATACACATGTCCATCTTGGCATAGCCATGCAATAAATACCTCCAGTTTCCAAGCTCTGAAACTTTCTGCTATACTGACAGAGACATAAATAAATGATGGCACAACCACTACTTGTTTCTGTTTCTACTTTTATTTAGAAAGAGATGCAAGAATTTAATATTAATAGTGTTCCAAATTTAAAGTAAAAGATCTCCAGCAGGAGTTTGAAATAAGGAAAGCAACTTTAACTGCCACCAAATATCCACCTCCTCTCCGAAGTTGTGCCCCATGGTTATTACTTTTGCCACTACATTTTGTCAGTCTTCTGGATTGAATGAGGGGGTATCACAGCAATGCTCTGCACTCACAATGTAAAGATTCAGAGAGTGGCACTGACGCCATCATGCCAACGTTTGTTCTATGTATCATAGAAAACTGCCCACTGCTAGAGAAGATCCGAAGAGGAAGAGAACCCTGTGTCACAACACCAGCCTAATGACATCTGGAAAAGATAAGTATAAAAACAACAGTAGGGGGATAGGGGGGAGCGCTTAATTGCAAGAAAGGGAGCCTAGAGTTGGACTTAAAAACTGTAGTTAGCCGATTAGAGTTATATTAAAATTTCTGATGTCCACCTTTGTTGTGAAATACATTTACCAGTGAATTTAAATTGCATTTGAAAGTGGTTTTCTCAATTGACAGCCTATTCATTGCAGGAGCAGAATGTCGTGCAGAATGCTAAATGTGTACAGAAGCTTCCGTGAGTTAGAACAGTGCAATCAACAGCAAGCCTCCATCTCTCGACATCAGCATTACATTAACTGAGCACGTAGTTACAGAGTGGGCAGAGCATGCCCAGTGTGGTTTTTTTACAATATTGAATCCAGACGGTTTAACAGGAACAAGAATTTAAACAGAAGCCAGTAAAAGTTGAAGAATGCACATAGCAGTGACATGTTTAGAAAAAAAAAAAGTCAGGTTTGGGGATAGAAGAAACTGAAAAGTTTAATTATTTCACAATTTTGCCAAAAGTCAAATGATTTCTGGAAACACACTCTATTTGGAAAAACACACTGGAGGCAGGGTAGATATCTACATTCAGAGTTTTTTTGTAGTCTTTAAAGCGATAGTAAACTGATAACTGAAATCAGCTCAAGCCGATGACATCACTGGTGCAGGTACAGTACGCTCTGCATTTCACGGCACGCTGACTGTGCTGTGAATGCACAGAGCGCCGTGCTTCAGTGACGACTCCTACACATGCATGGGAGTGACGTCATCATGGCTGGAGAGCACAAACCCCATGGATGGAAGCACAGGGAGAGGTGACAGCTCAGAACTGGAAAGCTCCATTTGAAAAGTAAGTCCGTCATAATTATTAGATTGGAAGCTTTTCTGAGCAGGGCCCTCTTAATCCTCTTGTATTTTATTGTGTTATAACTGTATTGTCTCCCTTTTATATTGTAAAGCTCTGCGTAAACTGTTGGCGTTATATAAATCCTGTAAAATAATAATAATAATAAATGGTGCTTGCTAGCACATTATGGCACAAATCTGCAAGGGGCCCAGTTGAAAAAAACATGTTTATAGAGTTTACTACCACTATAACGTTGAAATGGGCCTTAAAAACAGCCCATCTTTGCCCTTTGTTTTACATAAAAAAGAAAAAAAATCAGATGAGGAAAACGTGAAATAAAGACAAAAGCATAAAGAACACTACGATAAATGAAAAAAACTACCCTAACTACCCCCCACCCCCCCCACACACACACCCTTTAAATAAAAAGGAAAAAAAATTAGATCTTTTTTTTTTTTTTTTTACAAATTTTAACTCAAAGTGGTAGTAAAGGCAGAAGGTTTTTTATCCTAATGCATTCTATACATTAAAATAAAAAAACCTTCTGTTTGTAGCAGCCCACCTAATACTTACCTGAGCCCCCTCTCTATCCAGCGATGTCCACGAGTGCCTTGGCCATTCAGGACTCCCCCTCCTGATTGGCTGAGACATGGGCTCCCGCTGCTGTCAATCAAAGTCCGTTAGCCAATCCGGAGAGAGAGGGGGCGAGGCTGAACCGTAGCTCCCTGTCTGATTGGAGATAGGGAGCTGTGGCTCAGCTCAGGTGCCCCAATAGCAAGCTGCTTGCTGTGAGGGCACTTAACAGGAGGGAGGGGCCAGGAGAACCGAAGAGGGACCCGAGAAGAGAAGGATCTGGGCTGCCCTGTGCAAAACCACTGCACAGAGCAGGTAAGTATAACATGTTTGTTATTCTTATAGAAAAAAATGAGACTTTATAATCACTTTAAATTAAATTTAAATTCTGACACTACTGAAATATATAACATTTTCTCAAAATTCTATTACAGCAATACCTGTTTGATGCTGTGCATAGAGAATTCAGAATATATTTTAACAGAGAAATAGATTATGCGCTACTGGGTAGGCATCTTTAGGTAATTTGTACTACCATGAATAAAATATATGTGATTTAAAAAAATGATTCTTGTCTTTCTACATTGTTCTTAGCATTTAATGACATTTTTTAGCAGCAACCAATGCAATCACTGAGCAAGATATGGCACATGACTTGATGGATTATGAGGTCTGTATGTATTTTAATTAAGAGATACTAGGATAATACCTCCCCTATCTGTATATGTGCTTTATAATATAATTAAAAAGTGTTTATTCTTGGGGTCACCCTGGATTGATCACTGAATGCTTGTGTGGAAAAAAGCAATAGCATTACTATGCTACAATCAGTTATAATGTAATACCAAAAAACTGTGTCTACACCTTCTGGTGCTCACATTCCTTCCTTTAACTCTGCACTTAGTAAACCTATGTCCAGACTATGCACAGTAAGTTATTTACATATTCCAAACAAGCAGTAAAAACATGTGAAAATAAGCCCTCTTCACTCATATAGCCTATAGGCATTGTGGAAAAATTTGTCTTCAAAGTTCATAATTGAAGCACTGAAATCTTAGATGTTTTCCTATTATTTTCTATTGCAGCAGCATCTTAGAAGCTCTTCTAATGTAGACAACCAGCAGGTGTTGCTAAGCCGTTAGACTGAAACTTGAATTTAGAGTCTTTGTTGTGATCTTTGAGGATCTTTGGGAATGAAGTACTTCTCAGTACATGCAGCTCGAGATGTTAGGGGCAGCTTTAAAAGGCTCTCCTGCTGCTTGTTAAGTATATGTACTGTAAATGCTTTAATGTCCATAGTCTCGGCAGAGGATCTAAAAAGTGAAAGTACCACTCATCCTCCTCCCCACCCCTGCCCCTAAAGCATTTGATTTTTTTTATTTTTTAAGCAGGGAACATGTACTTTTTTGACAAGTACTCAATCCCACTTTTCTTAATTCTCACCCAGACGAGAATGACATCGATTCATTCACTTGTACCACCCCTGGCTCCACCCAAGAGCCTCCTTCACATGCCCCAGAAGGCCGCAGAACCAGTCCCTCTGTTCTGCATCATCTGTGGTATACACAGTGGGGAGTTGGCTGTGATTCATCAGAAGGTCACATCTGGCTCCCAAATCCAAAATGGCGGCCCTGGGGACCTACAGAAGTGAGAAGAATCAGCTGTGAAAAGACAGCACTGGACTCTATGGACTGGTGAGTACAGCTACAGTATTTTAAGTTTATCTCCAAAGCGGAACTTTACCATAACAACTTGATAAAAAATAATGTTCTTTAGCAATGAACATACATTCCACATTAATAATTATGCTACCAAAATTAGTGTGTGCTGGAAATTGCCTCTAGCATTGATCCTGTTTTTTCCTGCTGGAGACTGCCATTTTGTTGAAGTTCAGGGCCCCTGAACAGCACTAAATCATAAAGCGGAACTAAACCCATCGATTTAACGGTTTCAAATTCAGTTGCATTCCTGGAAAGCCGGGATTGCTAACTGTCACATATGCTTGTGTCCTTAACCAAACTGCTAAATCATCAAATGGCCAGTGTCATAACTGATCACACGTGCAGCATCATGGCAGTTGCAGATCAAACAGAAGCAGTTTCCTTGGCTGTAAAGGATAGGAGGGTTTAATTCTGCTTTAAGTCTAAAAATGCCTAAAATGACTAAAATTGGAAGCAATGTACATATACAGAGCAGGGTGAAACCGTGTATTACTGGATTTTAAACAGTATAGACACTTATTTTTAATGTTTCACATAGCTATACCTGCAAAAGGGGCCAGCCTGAAGTAATCTAGAAGGACTTATTTTCTGACTAAAGTTCCACTTTAAGCAAGTGTCCATGCATTTCTGAGCCCTTAACATTGCATGCTTCTAATTATCATGAATCCAAGCACAGGCTGACTAATGAAAGTGGACCTTTACCCTTCCCATCTACTTTCTGCTATTCACCTTCTGCCCCATTTCTCTCACAGAATTAGATTTATTTTGGGGAGTGGAAGGATACATTCCTCTTGGCTTCATACCTAAGCCATTATAACTTTAAAGCGGAGTTCCGCCCACACGTTTTTTTCCAGCATCCCCTCTGCTTGTATAAATAATATACTTTAAATCATGTTTATAATTCAATCCCTGTTTGAGTACATTTTTAGAATCTACTTATTTTAGTTTTTCGTCTTCCTGAGCGCTTCCATCTTGATTGTGGGCATGTGAAGCCCACTAGGACTCTCTTCCAGGATAAGGTACTGCTGGCTACCCAGCATGCACCTCCCGATCTCGCGCATGAGCATTCTTCATAGGGAGTAGCGCAAACAATGTGTCTGGTTGCCATCACAATGGGCAGCGACGGAGGAACGCCCCGGTCCATTGTTATGGCAACAAAGATAATCAATCTGACATGGACCCCTCACTAAGCTAACATAGGAATGACAAGGCCGCCCCCACATCACAATTATAAATCTTACATGGTCTGTCTGAAGTCCTCGTGGAGACATGAAAGTGCAGTGATCTTGTTGTAAATCTGCACAAAGATCGGCGCTATAACCACTCTACAAACCTCTGTAACCGCAGCTGTCTGCTCTGTATACAAACAAACTGGTAATGGCAACAAAGACCTTTTTTCCCCTTTTTAAAAATGGCGCTTAGATCTTACATCTCCCAGGAGCACAGGTGCTGCAGGAATTTACATACATCATCGTGGCCTGGAAGTGGCAGATTAGTAGGGACACCCTAGCAACAAGAGAGATACAGTAAGGAAAAAAAAAATTGTCCCAATGTTGTTATGCAAGCAGAAAGGAAATTATTTCTATAAAGATGAAATATTGGTTTAAACCCTGAAGGGCCTGCAGCCTTCTAGAATACCTATGTCATGGAGTACTCTATGGCACATTTTCCACATTGGAAACTCAGTGGGTTGTCTCTTCATGGCCTGGCACATGCGAGTATTTGCAGGACCACTGCACAACCTGGAAGAGACAGCTAGCACCCTCTGATGATGTCGAAATTACATGGCAGTACATTTGAGTATGTTTTGTGCACACAACCCAACTACCATTTTGGATGGGGTAAGGAAGGATTAAAATTCTGCCAGGTTTTTTATTGCTGTGTGGGTCCTCATTGGGGAGATTTATCCTGACTTCTTATTATGTGTAACACAAATGTCATTTCCTGGACAGGAAATGAGGACAAATCTCCCCAATGGAGAGTAACCATATTTCACTCTGCCAAAAAGAAAACAGTTTTGGCTAGAGTTGGGTTTTAACATAATTTCCAGACTTCTGGATCCAAAGCAAAACACAAAATTAATTCACATATGTCTCACATACATTATATGCAAAAGCAAGAGCTATACAGTGCATCCAAAAAGTATTCCCCTCGCTTCACTTTTTCCACATTTTGTTATGTTACAGCCTTTTTCCAAAATGCATTAAATTAATTATTTCCCTCAAAATTCTACAAACAATACCCCATAATGACAACGTGCAAGAAGTTTGTTTGAAATCTTTGCAAATGTATTAAAAATGAAAAGCGGAAAAAAACACATCTACATAAATGCTCACAGCTTTAGCTCATTACTGTGTTGAAGCACCTTTTGGCACCAATTACAGCCTCAAGTCTTTTTGAGTATGATGCTACAAGCTTGGCACACCTCTTTTTGGGCAGTTTCTCCCATTCTTCTTTACAGGACCTCTCAAGCTCCATCAGGATGGATGGGGAGCATCGCTGCACAGAGATGTTCAATCAGGTTCATGTCTGGGCTCTGTCTGGGCCACTCAAGGACATTCACAGAGTTGTCCCGTAGCCACTCCTTTGTTATCTTGTCTGTTTGCTTAGGATCATTCTCCTGTTGGAAGATGAACCTTTGCCCCAGTCTGAGGTCCAGAGCTCTCTGGAGCAGGTTTTCATCAAGGATGTCTCTGTACATTGTTGCATTCATCTTTCCCTCGATCCTGACTCCCAGTTCCTGAAACTGAAAAACTTCCCCACAGCATGATGTTGCTCCTCTCTCCACAGAGAAACTCTGGAGCTCTGTCAGAGATACCATCGGGTTCTTGGTCAACTCCCTGACTAAGGCCCTTCTCCCCCTATTGCCTAGTTTGGCTGGGCCGCTCGCTCTACCAAAAGCCCTGGTGGTGTCAAACTTCTTCCATTTATGGATGATGGAGATCACTGTGCTCATTGGGACCTTCAATGCTGCAGAAATTGTTTCTGTAACCTTCCCCAGATCTGTGCCTCGATACAATCCTGTTCGGATTTGACTTCATGGCTTGGTTTGTGCTCTGACATGCACTGTTAGCTGTGGGACCTTATATAGATAGGTGTGTGCCTTTTCAAATTATGTCCAATCAACTGAATTTGCCACAGGTGGACTCCAATAAAGTTGTAGAAACATCTCAAGGATGATCAGTGGAAACAGGATGCACCTGAGCTCAATTTTGAGTGCCATGGCAAAGGCTGTGAATACTTATGTACATGTGATTTTTTTTTTTCGTTTTTATAGATTTCAAACAAAATTCTTTCACGTTGTCATTATGGGGTATTGTTTGTAGAATTTTGAGGAAAATAATGAATTTAATGCATTTTAAGGCTGTAACATAACAAAATGTGGAAAAAGTGAAGCACTGTGAATACTTTCCCGATGCACTATATGTGATTGCTTTGTTTCTGGAATCATTAGTTATAAGAAACGACCAAAGGTTTTGGGGCCTAGAGAAGGAATTGAAGCCTGTCATGGACAAGTTTCTGCTTTTGTTGATTCTGGATAACAAATGAACCTTTACAATGCAGCAGTAAAATCTTACCACATCAACATTTAGAAGGTTATCTTCAGCTACTTATTTGAAAGTTATGACCAAAAGGTTCACGATAAATAAAAAGGGCAGGTGTATACTGATATTATATAGGTTTACTGGTGATTTTATGCTGATTCTATTGCTTGCTGGTAATATGGATAGTCCTGTCAGTACAACCTACTATACTGCATTCATTACATTGTTCACTGTTTTGGAAAGTGTACATGTTTCATATGTTTGAGCTTGATATATAGGACAGTTGGAGTCCTTGGCTTCCTTTTGTTGATTCCTCCTATACAACGGAATACAGTTACAAATACTTGTTTCAGTTTCGGGCTGCCAAAAATAAGGACAATTGACTGTGCAGGTGAGTAACTATAGATGACCACTAAACAAGTACAGAATTCTGGGCTGCTCGGAGGGAAAATATCTATAAAGACCAGGATTTCAGCTACATAAAATGATATATACAAAATGAGAAGACAGCTTATTGTCCTGGCTGCCCGGATCCGTCCTTCTGCCCGAGCACTCAGTTCTCCCTTTGTATTCTTGTCTGACTTCTTAGTGTTGGTAACAAGTGACTTGATGATCAATCCATTAGCAACTCCCACTAAGACTAATGGTAAGGAACAGCTGACAAGGTTACTGGGCAGTAGATATGCAGTGCTCAGTTTGGGTAGAGATGCTACCTCACTGTCATTATTTGATATATTTAATTCCAGAGGATCTCTGTAGATGTTCCAGGCTGCAGGGAGGCCAGAAGCCAATGAAATGAATAAGGAAACCAGTATGAGTGGTGGAATCAGTTGAGCACCTGCAAGCTTCAGTCGGATTAAAAAAGGATGAGTGGTTATGACAATCTGCAAGTAATAATTGATGGAAAGGCAAACTGTAAACCAGAAGCTGGAATAAATTGGCAGAACGAGAAAGACAACTGACACTGTATAGACTTCATCAGTAAAGTACACATTGCTCTCAATAAAACTCATAAAATCATTGATTAACATAGTGAATTGAAATATAATGTTGGATGTGCAGAGAGTCACCACGATGAGGTCAGATGAGCTAAAAATGTTTCCCTTGGCTTTATCTATAAGGTTCACAACAATGATGAGTAAGTTTGTGAAAACTGCAATGATGGTGCTCAGAGCCAGAATAGTCATTAAGGCCAGAATGAATACAGGAAGCATTAGATATAATGAGAAAAGGCTAAACAATTGTGGAAAAAAGCTTTGCTGTCAGTGGTTTCCTGATCCACCTGCCAAAATTAATCCAGTACCATTTATACCTAATAAAGAGAAAACAATAAGGGATAATAATAAACCTTTTAGACAAGTTTTATTTACTATTATGTCTTATCATATTTTTATATAATTATACCAGACAAAGTTAGTTATGAGATTATAGGCTCTTATAGGCATTTTACTATTTTTATTCTAAGGATTTACAGTTCCTAAAGACCTCCGACAAATATATATATATATATATATATATATATATATATATATATATATATATATATATATATATATATATATATATATATATATATAAGCAGCGCTACAAACAAACACAGTCCAATTATTACAGGTGTGCAGTCATAAGCTAGTGCAAACACATAAATAGTCCACAAACTGCAATCATGTGTTGCATGTCAGCACCATAATGAGTATATGGAAAGTCCAAACGATGTTTGATTCCCACACTGAAATGAAAAGCTGTCACCTACTCCTCCACACATGAAAGAAGCAGGAGGGTAGATGTATCCCCCTCTAAATTGAACACCAGATCTTAACTTGGACACTCTCTCTGGATAATCTCTTCCCAGATCCTCATTAGCGTCTGATCCATCTTCCCGACTGCAACAGGATCTGGAAAGAGATTATCCAGAGAGAGCGTCCAAGTTAAGATCCGGTGTTTACGCTTTTAATGCAGTTTGATCTGGTAAGAGTTCATGTTAGAGGGGGTACATCTACCCTCCTGCTTCTTTCACGTGTGCAGGTGTAGGTGACAGCTTTTCATCTTAGTGTGGGAATCAAACACCGTTTGGACTTTCCATATTCTCATTATGGTGCTGACATGCAGCACATGATTGCAGTTTTTGGACTATTTATGTGTTTGCACTAGCTTATGACTGCACACCTGTAATAATTGGACTGTGGTTTTTTTGTAGCGGTGCCTTTATGTATGTTTTTTATGTCTCTAAAACTTGCTTGTGGTAGGTGTATATGGTAGCTGCTTCAGACTTAAAGCGGGGGTCCACCTATCTATCGTTTTTTTTTTTTTTTGAGTTCATTCACAAACTTTTCTTCTCAGCATTACATACTCACATATTGTGTGTAATATGTCCGCCTGTGACAGATTTCGTCGGAAAGAATAACTTATATTATTCACTGCAGGCGGTTTCCATCTTCATTGTGGGCATTTGAAGCCCACAAGCATTTATTTCCTGGATGTGGTGAATGCTCTCAGCATTCACCGCTCGTTCCCGCACATGCTCTGTGGCATCCTGGGAAGCCTGAGACTAGCTCCCAGGAGTCTGGGAGAGGCTAGAAACACGCCTACTCTCACAGGAGGAGAACCAGGAAGTGCAAAGAAGAATAGAAAAATAAAAGGTAATTACGGCGATTTCAATTTTTTTAAACGGCATGTCAGCATCTAGGCAAGGAAGAGAATACATACAGATATTGTTCAAAATTTGGGTGGAACTCCGCCTTAATTGGTCACATCATTAACTCATTGAGATAAGTTTTAGTGATCTCACTCATTCCATAAGCGCTTGATTTTTGTGAGGGCTCGATAGTTGTCTTATGATATACTGTATTTATTAGCGTACTACATGCACTTTTTCACCCTGAAAATCGGGTGCAAATAGTGTGTGCGTGTTATACGCCGATACTGCAATTTGGACTGCCTAGGAGGGAACGGGGATGGGGGCGGGACGAGCGCCGTCAGATTACACACAGCGAGAATCTCCTGTTTACTCACCGGCCTCTGTAATAGGAAGTCCCGTCTCCTGGGCCGGCATTGGACCAGTGTTCTGTCTATCATAGAAGCCGGTCCAGGAGGCGGGACTTTGTATTAAAGAGGCCGCCGAGTAAACAGGAGATTTTCGCTGTATGTAATCTGATGGTGCTCATCTTGCCCCCCTCCCTGTCCCCTCTGAGGCAACAGTAATCTGAGGTGAGGCTGCAGATGGGCATTGATCAGGCTGCATTGATGGGCAATTGTGAGGCTGTAGATGGGCATTGATCAGGCTGCATTGATGGGCAATTGTGAGGCTGAAGATGGGCATTGATCAAGCCGCATCAATGGGCAATTGTGAGGCTCCAGATGGCATTGATCGGGCT
Source organism: Aquarana catesbeiana (assembly GCF_042186555.1). NCBI lineage: Eukaryota > Metazoa > Chordata > Amphibia > Anura > Ranidae > Aquarana > Aquarana catesbeiana. The sequence goes on along the minus strand of NC_133324.1, from coordinate 338,385,861 downwards.
GCAGATGGCATTGATCAGGCTGCAGATAGGCAATGGTGAGGCTGCAGATGTGCAATGGTGAGGCTGTATTGATGGGCACTAACCCTTATTTTGCTTTAAAGTTCTTTATTTAAAATTTTATTTTTTTCCTGAAACTTCCCTCCTAAAATGAAGGTGCGTGTTATACACCTGTGCGTGTTATATGCCGATAAAAACAGTATATATAGATATATATGCGCATTTCACGATGTGTGTGTGTCTATTTATTAAATGGAACAAGTGATAATAGGTAATAAGCTTTATGTTGCTGCAGATCACCACCATTTATCCAGTTTTTGTTGAAACATATCCAGTTAAAGTCCAAAGAATTTTAAAGAAAGCCAAGGTGTCAGTGGCTACCTACACCATCAAAGGGCACTTGGAAACTAGAGAAAACACTGACAGAACAGGCCACACTAGATTTAGAAGACACATTTCTACAGTAAAAAGCTTCAGCAATTAACTCTGCACAGGACAACATCTTCAAGCACAGTTTAGCAGCATTTGTTAGTAAGTCTCATCTTCAACTGTGACTTCAAGCTATAGTTTTGTCATGTTAAGCCGTTGCTAAAATAGCAAAATAATAAAAAGAAACTTTCCTGTGCAAGGAACCACTGCCAGTGGGCAGCTGAAGACTGGAAGAAGGTCTTATAGACTCATCAATCAAAATTTAAAATTTTCTATTATGCAGAGTTTCTGCACAATTGAAAAGGATGGTTTCTCAGTGTGTGACACCAACTATCAAACATTGAGGAGGAAGCATGATGGTATAGGGCTCTTTTTCTGGATTTAGAGTTAGCAACCGGTACAAATTTGCTGGTGTTCTAAACCAAAAGTTCTATCACAGCATTTTGTAGTGCCATGCAAAGCCCGCTGATCTATTTAAGGGATTCATCTTGCAGAAAGATATTTGCCCAAAACATTCAGTAATAAAACCCTATCAGATGAAGTCACTGTTTGGGTATTGAGGCTGGGTGTTGGTGAATAAAATAGTCCCATCAGTAGAGATTACTCCATCCATGCTATTTAGTATGGAATGGGAAATCAACTGATTTTATTTTATTCCGTCCGCAGGTGATGCCTAGCATTATTTTCTAATATAGCAGAAACCAACTTACAATATTAGGTAGAAAATAATTGTATAAATCATACTAATACAAGACAATTTTTTCAGAATTCCAACATTTCCATTTCACTGCTACTGACATTTTGATTCATTCATAAATGTTTTAATGGATAACTGCCTCCCATATATGGAATTTGTAAATAAGCTAAAGTGCACTTCAGTGTTACCCTTGCATTCTTAATACACCATACCACTAAAGTAAATTGAAAATACATTTTTACCTTGTCTTGGCATCACTTTCAGAAATCCACTGGGTGAGAGGGAGAAATGTTTTTCTTGTTCCTTCTTGATCCTCAGATAGCTAAAAAAACTTCTGTAATCGGTATGTCTCTATGTTACATATGTTTTTGGCTTGGCCTTATTGTTGTTCACTGTGTCACATTGTTGTTCACCACGGTTGATGCACTTACAAATAATTTATTGGATATGCAATATTTACAGCAGAAAAAGTTCTTTAGCAATAGTGTGTTCTGTAATAACTGGTTGGTGCTCTCCTACACATAGTACACATAGAAAGCCCACGGTCATTGTAAAGCTACATTATTCTGACCTGTCTTGGGAGTAGTCTGGCTTTCATCTGCTTTTATTTGCGTTATGATTGAAGGGAGCGTCAGTGCTCCAACGCTAATTATATGTCTTTAACCTCTCTTGATTCCCATAGCTCCTGAAAATGATGACATGACACTACATTAAATACTTTTTATGTAGGAGCTATTATAAGTGTGCTGAGTGGCTACTACTAATTTGTATGTAATTTTGCCTCGTCTCAGGAGTACATGAATTTGCTTTGCTATTGTTAACAACAGGACCATGTAACATTACTTTCGGTTTCTTATGCTACTGGACTATTTATTTTGACCTTTATAACTGTCCTTTTTTTATGTATACATGAAAAGGAAGGTACAGTTTATATACTACCCTATAGTGCTTGTCTTTATGTATATAGTGCTAGTGTCATAAATATATTGTAATTGTATTTTCTTACTATAAGCAAAGTCTCTACTCCTTTCTTGCAGTGCCACACCACAATAGTAGTGCTGTACTTCTCCTCTTTACAATGTAAAGCCGGCCTTACATGGATTGAAATTTGATTGGTTTAGTAGGGACTGGCCAAATTTCGATCCATGTATGGACAGAGAGGTTGTACAGAAGTCAATCTACATATTGACTTCTGTACAATGACCCTGTCGGATTTTTGCCACTTGATCAGTGCCAGCTGCAGGCATTTACCGGCCATCAAGACAACCGGGAGTTTCCCCGTGGGCCGATGGCTCAGTGGGACGGTTTTAGGGTGCCATTTGGCATGTCTGTCCCAGTTCCCAGGCACCTTCATTCCAAGACAAAACAGTGTCCCGGAATGAAACTAACACAGCCAGCCACCCTACCAGCTACATTGTACTAATTGGTTGCTAGGAACGCCTACCGCCTGGCTTCTAGCAACCAGTGACATCACACACACAGTGAGGCCCCGGCATTCATAGCGTAGGAGGCCCAGGGCTAAACTCCACCCACTTCCTCCTCAATCTTCTCCATTCTGGCGCCACGCCTCAGAGGGAAGGACTCAATAGTGTATCCTGGGAGATCGGAGGAGCCAGATGGTCTGATCGGCACCTGGCACTGTCACCACAGGACTCTGTTGTTCCTCTGGCCAGGAGATGGATTGGAGGAGCTCTGCCAAACTAATACTACTTCCTCTCCAGTCCTGAGATCATCTTCTGTATGCAGAGATCGTCTGCTGACTTCTCCTCCCTGCCTGACTGAGGGACTGGCCCCTCACCTGGTCATATACCCCCACCCGGCTGGTCATATACCCCCCACCTGGTCATATACCCGCCCCACCTGGTCATATACCCGCCTCACCTGGTCATATACCCGCCCCACCTGGTCATATACCCCCCATCTGGTCATATACCCCCAGCTGGTCATATACCCCCTCACCTGGACATATAACCCCCTCGCCTAGTAATAAACCCCCCCACCTGAGTGGGTCCCCAAAAAGCTCTGGGTCTCCGTACTACCAATGACCATTATTAGCCCGAGTCCCAAGGTCTGGGGTTGGTTGGGAACTCGGGCTATTGGCCGCCTGTTTATGTGCGTGTTTGCAAAATTAAAGTGGGCCGTTCTGGATGAAGTCCAGGGCCAAATTTCATATACCCCCTCATATAGTCATATACCCCCTCACCTGGTCATATACCCCCACCTGGCTGGTCATATACCCCCCACCTGGTCATATACCCGCCTCACCTGGTCATATACCCACCCCACCTGGACATATACCCCCCACCTGGTCATATACCCCCACCTGGTCATATACCCTCCTCACCTGGTCATAAACCCCCCACCTGAGTGGGTCCCCAAAAAGCTCCAGGTCTCCGTATTACCAATGACCATTATTAGCCCCGTGTCCCAAGGCCTGGGGTTGGTTGAGAACTCGGGGCTATTGGCCGCCTGTTTATGTGTGTGTTTGCAAAATTAAAGTGGGCCGTTCTGGATGAAGTCCAGGGCCAAATTTCATATACCCCCTCATATAGTCATATACCCCCTCACCTGGTCATATACCCCCACCTGGCTGGTCATATACCCCCCACCTGGTCATATACCTGCCCCACCTGGTCATATACCCCCCACCTGGTCATATACACCCCCACCTGGTCATATACCCTCCCGGTCATATACCCTCCCCACCTGGTCATATACCCTTATACCCATATACCCATATACTCTTCGGTCATCCCAAGATCTCCTGCTCTCTAGCTCCCTTGTCACCTCCTCCCATGCTTGCCTCCGGGATTTCTCCAGAGCTTCTCCCATCCTTTGGAACTCCCTACCCCAATCTGTCCGACTGTCCCCTAATCTATTCATCCTTAGGCGATTCCTGAAAACCCTTCTCTTCAAAGCAGCCTATTCTGCTTCTAACTAAAACTGTTTTACTTCCTCCAACAGCTCATCCCCCCACAGCTATTACCTTTTGTATCAATTGACCCTTCCTTTTTAGATTGTAAGCTCTAACGAGCAGGGCCTTCTGATTCCTCTTGTACCAAATTGTAATGTAACTGTAATGTCTGCCCTCATGTTGTAAAGCGCTGTGAAAACTGTTGGCGCTATATAAAACCTGTATAATAATAATAATAACAATAATAGTAATAATACCCACCCCACCTGGTCATATACCCCCCACCTGGTCATATACCCCCCATCTGGTCATATACCCCCCACCTGGTCATATACCTCCTCACCTGGTCATATAACCCCCACCTGGTCATATACCCCCTCACCTGGTCATATACCCCTCACCTGGTCATATAACCCCCACCTGGTCATATAACCGCCACCTGGTCATATTCCCCACCTGGTCATATACCCCCCACCTGGTCATATACCCCCCTCGCCTGGTCATATACCCCCCTCGCCTGGTCATATACCCCCCACCTGGTCATAAACCCCCCACCTGAGTGGGTCCCCAAAAAGCTCTGGGTCTCTGTATTACCAATGACCATTATTAGCCCCGAGTTCCAAGGCCTGGGGTTGGTTGGGAACTCGGGGCTATTGGCCGCGTGTTTATGTGCGTGTTTGCAAAATTAAAGTGGGCCGTTCTGGATGAAGTCCAGGGCCAAATTTTTGTCCCAGTCCATCCCTTGCCAGCTGTGAACCCAACAGCATCCTTAACAACCAGTAAATGGTGGAGAGGGGAGTGGGTTGGGGTAGCAAACAAGCTGTCTGTTGCACAGCATACAGAGACAAGCACTCTAAATATTTTTGAATTTGGTGCAGTAATAGTGACACTTTAGAAATTTGGCGAAGACCATTTTAAAGGACCATACCACCAGAAAAATGATAGAGCTTTATTGAATTCCCCCGAACTATGCTTAAATGTCTTAAGGCTATCTTCTTCATAACAGAGAACCAGCACCACTCCAAACTGCTCTCCGCCATGAAGCAAGCTGCAGCCAACGATCACTGCTGTCTATTGCTATCTATACTGTATGTAAGCAGTGGTCTTTCTGTAGAGGTCTAATATGCTTCCCACTAAGCCAGAGTTCTCCTATCAACAACAACGTGTCAAATAATACATTGTGATGCAGTATATGTGATAATTAACCACAAAACACTATCTAATCATTTCTAATAGTAAACAATGTGACAAGAACCCTGAATTAGTGTAAAATGTGCAAATCAGTACCACTCAAAGACACCTCTTATCCCAATTCACAGTGTATATGAGATGCATAGCAATTTAGTTCTCAACTTAATTTGTAAGCTTACATTGAACTTTCAAAGCAGCACAGAATAATGGCCTGCTCTGGATTTCTAAGATTTGTTTGTTTTAAAGGATCCCATAGCTGGTTATAAATCATCATACAAGGTAATTATATGGTTATTTTGACATCAGTTTAAATATTGTGTTTAATTGTGCAATAATACTACCGTGAATTGTACCTACTGTACAGGATGCTGGGAGTGTGTCCTAGACAGCAGGTACAGTATATTTCCCCACTATTTGGATTGTGGTCCCTTTAAGGGAGAGTGCAAGACACATTGTTAGTACTCAGGGGATCTCACCCATGCAGGGTGAGGGATTCCAGAGTAGTCCGGTCAGAGGGGAGAGGACTGATTTTTAGTACTCTCTGGATTTATAAGTTTTTTTTAGGGACCCAGAATTTAAGGTTCAATGAGTTTGGGAGGGAAGAACCTCAAAACCCTGATTACAGGGGCTCTGGTCATGAAGGGGTTAAGGCATATGCAAGGGACTTTTGAAGAGCAGCAGGAAGGAAGCCATGTGTGTCTCTGAGGCAGAGTGGAGTGGTTTACCAGCTCTGAGCAAGTGTGAACTTTCTGGCACCTGAGACACTTGTGAATGAAACCCTGTGGACTTTGTGACACCCTGAAACAAGTGGGAGCCCTAAACCCCAGGGTAGGACCAAGATTCTGGTGGTAAGCCTGCTGTATGGTTTTGTCATACCAGGACTATGGACTGTTTGATTTACTTTTGCTGAAGTTTGATTTACTTTTGCTTTTGCTGAAGCTGTTTGCTTGTTTTGAGAGTCCAATAAAGGCTATTGGCTTTTACAAGTGACTTGCTGGTGATCTCAGCCCTCCATATGACACTACCTGAACAGAAAACACAGAGCGGCCCCAATCCTCCTCTTCTGGGGCCCCTCGTCTACACTTTTGGCTCCACTTCTTCTTGATGCCGAGCCAGGCTATTGACACACACAGCCTGACTCAGCCCCACACCCTGGCTCTCACTTCTGCCTTAGTCTCTGCGAGTAGAGGGAGAGGGGAGAGAAGAGATGCAGCTGTGCACAGCACTGGATCAATTGAGAAGTTAGTGTGACAGACTCACCCGGGACAGAGGCTTTCTGAGGGGACTGAATGCTAGCCTCTTGCCTACTGATAATGGGCCCTGGCATTTGGGGGAACGGTGCTCTTTGTGAGCTGTATGCCTGGGGACCCTTGAGGTGGTGTTACTTTAGATTCAGGTCCATGTCCCCCAAGACACACAGACTCTGGGAACCCTGTATATGCCATATTAGAAATAGTGACTGATTCATACTGTTGGGACACATACTGTTAGATGATAATGTCATCAACTCCAGTCAACTGTCTGTTGTCTTCTATAATGTAAATGAGTCTAGTCTGGCTTGCCACAGCTTCTAAGAGTATTTCACCCATTGTTGTTTGTGCTAATTAACCTTGCTATTGTATGAAGGAGTTCTATGTTGATGTTTATGATAATGTATAATCTACTGTGTGAAGCTCGGTGACAACAAGTCTGACCTGTAGTGAAATCCTGATTCATCATAACAATGCTCAGGAGGGAGCTGCTTTAAGGGATTAGTTGATTAGCTCTTGTTAATTCTGTTTCTGGTTACAGGTGTATTGTTAGAGTAATATCAGCAGGAGTGAGGAACCTCCTCTTTTATTGGTATATAAGACTTGTATTTTGGTTCTAATAAAAAAGAGTCCATGTTCAGCAACTAAACAAGTATCTTCTTGTTTTGTGCTTGTGAGCGGTTGGAATATCTGATATCTATATTCAGAATGGGAGGAAGTGGTATATGACGAAAGCACTCAAGCGGAGTGTGGGACGTTGCGTTACCTTGGCGGAGTGTATGACGTTTCATTACAGTTAGTAATTAGGGAAGTGAGAGAGCAAAGCAAGCTGTAAAACATTTTTTTACCTTAGGGAAAGTATTAAGGTAAAATACGTTTTAGCTTTAGAACCACTTTAAGAGCAAAAGCCCAGGGCCCCTGCTGTGTTAGGTGTGGGATTCTAGGAATGCCACCGTTAATATAGCTAACAATTGTTTTGCTTAATTTAGTTATGTTTTACAGAATTGTACTCTATGTTTGCTATTTTTTGCTTTTATCCTTTTTATTACAGTCAGTGAATTAAACACCATTTCAGTCCTGTGACTTACTTAATGTCCTGTATTTTCTTTGTACAGCATAAAGATTTAGGAAGAAGAACATAATCTGATACTATACTTAAAAGCAAAAGTGAGACTTACCTATATAGTAGAACTGATAAAAGGTCAAAGGCCTCTTTCACATGAACATTCCGATCGGGTCCGCCTGTCCGTTTTTCAGGCAGACCCGATCGGAACCTCCATTCTTCTCTATGGAGCAGTGGGTATAAACGAACATGTGTCCATTTACACCTGCCAACATCCAATCCAATCCGCCAAAAAGAGATGGATGGGGATCCGTTCTCTTTCCATCGGATCGGATGGCAGTTAGGTATAAACAGAAAAATGGTCTGTTTACATCCAGTCGCCCATTGAGAAGAGCGGACTGTGTCCGTATCTACTCTGCATAAGTGGAGTGGACACAGGTCTGTCATCTGCCTGCTCAGTGGGGATCAGCAGACAAATCCCCTGCTGAGTAAGCGGATCACCACTGTAGTCCGCCCAGTGTGAATGCAGCCAAATTCCTTCACTCAACTTAAAGAAACAATGACGCAGTATAAACAAAAATGCTGGGTATACAAATTTATTGAAAAAATGAATCCTAAACACAAAAGGGTTGGCTTCTGATGGTAGCTTCCAGTTTTCAGCAGGGATTTGAAACATGCCCAATAGTTTAGATGCAACTGTGCAGAAAATGAATCTATGTACGTGCCGTGCTGGCATTCCTTTGTTGGAGGAAGCCATACATAGTTAATCCTAGCCAGGCTTCTAACATAACGCATCCACATAATTAAAAAAAAATAGTATATAAGTCCCATCTGTAATAAACTCATATGTTATACTCTGGAAAAGGCTGTCTGTGGGCTGTGGTTGGGACACCAAGGGCTGGCAGCCATGTACATTTTACATCACGTATTATTTAATGCCAGATCCATTAGACTAACTCAAACTAAAATAAGACAAACACAAAAGGCCTTTCTGCATGGCTGGTGTTTAGTAATATACAATGTGCATTAGAGAATACAAATATTTGAATAGCATTTTGCCATAACACACAGGAAACATACAAAGATATAAAGATAATGTTCATTTATAAAAGTATTTGACAGTGGTCTTAAAGCACAACTAAAAGCAACATTTTTATTTTCTTTTGGATAGAGTGAAGAGAGATTAGAACAGCTGCCTGTTTTTTTATTGCTGTCTGTGTTCCCATTAGTAAGATTCACCCTTTCTTTTTGTCCTGTTTACTTTAAATACCAAGAGTTGTTATTATACAGGATTGCGCCAACAGTTTACGCAGCGCTTTACAACATGAGGGCAGACAGTACACTTACAATACAAATCAATACAGGAGGGATCAGAGGGCCCTGCTTGTTAGAGCTTACAATCTAGAAGGGAGGGTCACGTGGAAACAAAAGGCAATCACTGTGGGCGATGAGCTGATGGAGAAAATGAAAAAACAGTTGTTGTTAGGTGTGGGTAGGGTAGGCTTCTTGGGTTGCCATTTTGGGTTGTCACCAGTACAGATGAGCTAAACTTACCTGGCTTCGGCTTGAGCAGGGTTTGACAAACATGACTAAAATTAAGGTGAAAGCCGAATTTAACAAATCAGTTATAGCCATTTTCTAGACTGGTATCCTAGTGATTGTCAAACAAATGGCATGTGGGGCTGGGTCTGGGGGACATGCACAAAAGCAAAAAAAAACCCATTACATTAGACTTTCTCACCGAACAGGTAAATCAGGCGCTTGAACCATGGTTTGGTCTGAATTTGTGTTCAGACTGAACCTTAAACTCATTGGAAGTTGCCAGAACAGGAATAGTTGGGGCAACGGGGACACTATCTCTGGTGACACTGGTGACAACCAAAAATTCCCTCACTTTGGAGGGGTTTTCTCTCACTTGGGACAGAACGTAAGAGGACATCTACCCAGTGGGACACAAATGGCTAAACAAAAACCCCAAAAAACTGACAGGGGTTATAAATCTTCCTTACTCTATCCCAAAAAAAGTTTTGCCTTTAGTTCTACTTTAAGTAAAGAATGATAATGACTAGTAATGACTGATGCCTTCCAAGTGTGACAGTTATACTGCCTGAGGTTTTCAATGTCAACATAAACCAAAATTGCAAGTTTAAAAGCCCACAGGGGTTAAGTGACATGCATGACAAAGCAAGCTCTTCCCTGAAAGCTCATGTGTGCTGAGTGCATATGCTTTATATCTATAGTATATATACTGTACATAGTAATAGGTATGAGCAATTTAGTTAATTAGTTTCACCACAAAACTATTGATTTTAGTGGTCACTGATATTTCACTACAGCAGAATTTCTTAATTTCACTCAGTGAACTGTGCGTAAATATAATTGGATATACTTGTTTTGTTTTGTTTTTTTTTTGTTTGTTTTTTCTTTCTTTCTTCAAGGCAGCAGAAAGTAGTTTTCATAACCCTCATGAGCAATTTAAAGCCCATTGCACTCCACCATGGCAAAAATCTCCAGATTTTGACTTAATTTTCAGGGAAATGAGAACACTCTAATATCTGTTCATCCCTAAATAGAACTAAACACTGAGGTCTACCAAAAATAAATATAATAACCAATTATTAAAAGAACAAAATGCTGCATTCAATTATTAATCTATACGTATTAAATTATTGGTTCACAAAGCTGCAAATTTCAAGCTCGTATTTGTAATGTTATCATGATAAGATGCTGACAATTGCAGTAACATAACGGCAGCTGTTAAAAAAATTTGATCTATCTGTATGGAGGAACTATACAAAACATTGCATTTGGGTTTTATGGTAGGTTCTCTATTTTGCTTAGTATTGTACCTACATAAAAAACAGAATGGTTGGATTCCAAAATAAGAGTGTTTAACAACCATTAGCCATGATTGTTTTATCTTAATTTTAGACCTCTGAAGTCATAAGCCTGTAATCTTTGCAAGATATGCTCAAGGTATATTGTATTTATAAAACCAAATAATAATATATAAAAAATAATAATAAAAAATAAAAACAATATCCTAGTCTAAAATTTAAATTCTGTTGTACATTTGTTACACATCTTTTTTTTTTTTTATGAAAAGCATGTAATTGCAAAATGGCTTGATACAACAGTTGTGATCTTTGAGGCAAATGATTTCCTGTCTGAACTTTACACTAAAACAAGTAGGTATATTGATATAAAATTAAATGCGCTGCAAGTTTGCTTGCTGAGCTGGCAGACGCTGAGTTCAGTATGGGTCTTGTCTGTAATCATGAAGTTCTCATATGTTACTTGAAACTCTTTTTGGAAAAGTATGGGGCGGGTTTATGTGGAAAGAAAAAAAAATGGTACACAACTGTTTTTTAATTATTTTGTAAAGAAATACAGCACATACTTTTTTGGCTTCAGAAATACAATTCAAATATATTCATTTGCAATTTAATTATTAAAAACGTGTTTTTTTAGTTGTCAGGCTAAAATGAAAACTCCCACAACAGATAATCTAAGGATTAATTCAATAAAAGGTTTCTATAGCTTAAAGTGGATTCCCACTTTTGCAGTCAAATTGGGATAACGCCAGCTTTATATTTGTTACATGTCCCTATTCACATTGCATAACTTAAAAAAATATTAACCATTCTCAGCTTTCCTTTTTAGATGATCTATTTTGGACCCTCCAGCATGGAAAAATTCAGTTAGTTATCTTGGTTTGTCTGTACTGTAAAGGCAGATCTTCATTATCAATTGTAACTAAATTTGAACATGTTCTGTCCTAACAAAGGGTTAAAGGGGTAGAGGCTGGGCTTCTCACATTGAATGTAAATAAGGACAGATTTGGGACAGGCTCACTCTGACATTGTTCAGGAAACCTGCAGTCCTTCATGACATCTTCTCCTGAGAAACATCTAAAAGGTAAGAAATATTGTAGCACCCTCTACCATAGGTAGATGCTAAAGGTGTAGTGTTGTAGGTTCTGTCAGTACAGGTAAATTTAGGCAGGCCTATGCTCCAAGCTAAGCCTGTTTGTTTTTGATCTGGGGGCAGGGAGTGCATAGTGTAGCAGTGGGTGTGACCACCTGTACTTTAGTTCTGAGGCGCCTCCCCTGCTTCCAGGGAGAATGTTCTGGAAGAGGGCCAGAGCCTAGAACTGGAAAGGCAGGCAGCTCATGTGAGGATCCCTGACCAATCCCCAACTGGAATTGGCAGGGGGCAGGCCTCCCATATAAGCTGAGGTAACAGGACACCTAGGGGGAGTTGGCTGGGAGAAGTAGAGAATGGAGTACTAGACAGCAGCAGGAGGGCATCCCCATCTGGGGGGGGTGCGCTGATCGCGGGAGGAGGCCCGGGAGAGCTGTGAAGGAGCTTCACCCTTACACAGTCATGGATGAAGTCCTCATCTTTACACGGTCATTGATGAGGAGTTCCTAGAGCAGAGGGGCAGGAGAAGTCGTTGGAGCGTACGGTCCAGTTAAGTTCTCCATCATGGACTGGGGGCAGAGAAAGGTCGGTGAGTGTACCACAGTGGAGATCTGGATGTGGAGACATTCCAGGAAGTCTGTAAGGGAACTTCATCCATCATAGATGAAGTCCTCATCTTTACACGGTCATTGATGAAGAGTCCTGGAACAGAGAGACTGTGGGGAATAGTGTCAAATCGATGTGGCCCAAGGGTGCAGGATTTGCAGGCTGGACTAGCTGGGAACAGTAGTCCACCATTCAGCACATGCTACTAAACTATTAGGCCTCTGGGGAGAGGTACTGCAGACCTCTGGCCTAGTAGCAGCAACTAATCAGAGTCAGCATTAGAGACTATTCAGAGTGGATTCTTTTGCATATAGAAGAGGATGTGACAAGAAACATAATGTGCTACAGAAAAAGTTTGTGCAGGAGGGAAGGATTCCTGGAAGCAATAGTCTGCAGGAGTTACGCAGAGGAGGAGCAATAATCTGCATGGTGATGCAGGGAAGAGACTGTAGATGTTATACATGTGCATCATTTCTTCAAGGCTCAAACAAAGTTCTAATTTATAAATATGATGGCAAAGTAATTTGATCTATGGGCATCCCATATATATCCTTCCCCCAACCAAGTTATACCCCCCCCCCCCAATAAACAAAAACAAAACAAAGCAAATGACTGTTCATTGTCTCAGAAGTGATATATGGAGGTCTGGCAACAGGGTGATATGGTGGATGTTAGTTACTGCAACCCACTGCTACAATATCTTTTTAATTTTTTTTTTTTAGACATGCTGAATGAATGGGAACACATAGCAAACATACAGTATAGTGGGGTTTTCTCAAATTTGCAATAGTGAAAATATAATTTAATGGTCATAATTGAATCACTCACAACTCACTAAATCAGCTAGTCAGTAAAATAGGTTATTATGGTGTTTTTTCATTTCAGGGTTAAATATATATAAAAAAAAAAGCCCTTTTTTAAAGTGATTGTAAGGGTTTTTTTTTTTAACTAAGAAACATATCATACTTACCTCCACTGTGCAGCTCGTTTTGCACAGAATGACCCAGAACCTCTACTTCTGGTGTCCCCTGGTGGCTCTCACGGCTCCTCCCGCATCAGATAAGTGCTCTCCCGAGGGGGTTACCTTGCGGGCGCGCTCCCCAGTCCAGCATTTGGCGTCCATAGCCGCCAAATGTATGACTCGGCCCCGCCCCCGGCGCCCGCATCATTGGATTTGATTGGCAGCAGCAGGAGCCAGTGGCTGCACTGCTATCAGTCTATCCAATCAAGAGCCGAGAACCTCGGGCAGAGAGACAGCTCGTCCCCGCTGGGTCAAGTTCCAGGGCTCAGGTAAGTAAAACGGGGGGGCTGGGTGGCCAGTCACAGCCAGTTGTTTTTTCACCTTAATGTATAGGCTGCATTAAGGTGAAAAAACACGAAGGTTTACAACCCCTTTAAGGTATAACTAAACTATGGCAAAAACGCGAATAAAATTTCCAAATATATAGATCTACGCTGTGAAAAATGCCTTAGACGGTTTAGTTCTCTAGATGGAGTCATATGTGGGCTCCATCTAATGTTTTGACACTCAAGGACCTAGAAATACAATATGTCAAAATGTGACCAATGGCAACTGGCTTCTGAAAATCAATATGCACCCCATTATTTTTGGGTCTTTTCAAAGACACACACATGTAGGATCATTTTGCACAAATCAGAAGTGTCTTAAAGCGGTATTAAACCCAAAACTATAAATCTAATATATTGCAGCTTACCAATACTTAGATGTGGTGGCTGCATTAATTTTCTTTCTTTAGGTTTTTTTTCCCTCTGTATTTACTTGGTGATCTGACCAGTAACACATCTCCTGTATTAGGGTGCCCCTAATCTGGAAAAAGCAGTACAGGGGCACCTTTGAAAAACAGCATTGTCAGTCGGGTGGGGGGGGCGTGGGTGTTAGATGTACTTGCAGATTTAGTTACACTAACAACAAACTCCAACTCACACTGCAGTTACACAAGCAGTTAAAGCAAACAGTTTTTTCTTTTGGGATAAAGGTTTTACATGAATTGATAAAAGTTGAAAAATGTAAGCACCCCTGTGGCTTGTCTCACGCTCTTAATGGTACATTTTTAAGACAGCTTGTTCTGTTGAAAAACAGCAGACTTACTGTCCAGGTCACCAGGTGAAAATAAGGGAGAGAAAGCCTAAAAAAGAAAACTAATGAGACCGCCACATCTAAGGATTGGTAAGCTGCAATTTAGTAAATGTTTGATTTTGGGTTTAATTTCATCGGGTGAATTAAATAACTTAAAAAAATACCTACAAAACAACTATAGTAAAAAAATGTGCAGTTTTCATATTTTACAATTAGGGACTGTGATGGACCCCCGTACTCCTGAGGAGTATGTTGGCTGTATAAGCTTCCCTTACCCAGTACCAGCACGATCCAAGATCCCTTAGCCCACCTAATCACTAGCCATAACTCAGTGTAGGGTGAATAAAAGCATAAGACTTTTATTGAAGAACAGACACAAGTATATATCCTTGGAGACAATCCCCCCTCCTTGTTGGCATAGAGAGACAGGGCAGGGTAAACTTTACATCCAATAACATGAGGCACAGGTACATTCAAACTTTTAAACAAATGTTATAAACAAAAACTGGGCACGCAGACAACTTTGTCAGTGGGAAGGACACTTGGGGAAACTTTTCTCTTTCTTACTTTACCTCTGGTCTTCATGCTTGGAACATGCATAATACACACAGTAAAGAGGGTGGGGTAGTGTTAGTGACCAACATTAACCCCATAGGCCAGGCTGGAAGAAGTGTGGCTTCCCGGTCACCCTGAGCCCCTAAGAGACACAGGGTGGCTTACACATAAAGCTGAACAAGGAGTCTCCTGACCTCTCTAAGGTAAGCTGGTTTCCACGGGCCCCCCGCCCAAAGGGACTCCCTGTCAGGGATCTGCTGTGACAAAACGGAGGTGCGTGTATGAGCACATGCACACACAGGTACCAGTCAGGCAGCGGCGTGCGCATGATAGCGCGCATCGGACGCGCCTGGGTGCAGGAGCACGCGCCGGATGCGTGTACGTGCGCATTAGACGCTGTTTGGCACCAATAGGCCTTTAAAAGGACAGCAGCTGCACAAGTGCAGTGCTGTTTGATCTGCAGCTAGTGATTCCTGAAATCAAGCCCTGTCTCCTGATCACCTGTATTGACCTGGCTCTGTTTGACTTCCCAATTTCTCCAACTCTGACCTTGGCTTACCTTGACCCTGCTATTTGGACTTTCTGCTGATATCTTGTTGCCGACCTCTGCCTGTTTATCTGACCCTGCTTCAGCTACAGCCCTACTTGCCTGACTATCTGTGTTTGACCCGGCCTGTCTCACTCTGCTCCAGCCTACCGTTTCAAGTTCTGTTTGATTACCTGTGTCTGACCTGGCTTATCTTACTCTGCTCCAGTCTGCACGACCTGCACCTTCCTTCCTCTGACATCTGCATCCGGACCTTCCTGGTGGCTCATCGTCCATCCATCCATGCCTACACCACTAACAGGCACTCCTAACTCACTGCGCTCTCAAGTCAACTGTTCCCACTCCAGTGGCTCTTGAGACAGTTCTATAAGAGAGGTCTCCTCCTACATGTCCGACTCTACTACACGGTACGTAACACTCCCGTCACAGGGGCCAAATGGGGTATCCCCTCAATTTGAATAAACAGGTCAACATTCTTTTGCATTGTGTTCAGCAATTTTGTATTATGTATAAATGAAGAAAATCTGTCATCATCTGTTATTGGCCTCTTTTGTGTGATCTTCAGCAGCCATCTTTAAATAAAGCAGCAGTAAGGCCTCATGCACATGGAGAACTGCAGGCTGAGTGTGCAGCTGGCCATAGAAGTGAAGGGCTGTACACGACCAAACTAGAGTGAACAGTGTTTGTAGCTGCTGACTTTTAATTTTTTTTTTTTTTTTTTTTGCGGCTGGAACACTGCTTTAAGGTGCTGGCGAAAAAGATGCTCTGGGTTAATGTTGGAATGTAGGGGGGGGGGGATACTAGAACTGTTTCTTTTTAACATATATTAACAAGAGTTAAAAACAAATAACAAAAAGAAAACAAGTCTGTCCCTATAAAACACAAAGTTTATTCCACGTACTCCAAAACAGCAACATTTGCTGTGAGCTTTGTCCATGAAGGTTTGAAAAGTCCAGTTTATCAAGGGGTGCGTTTTTTTTGTTTTTTGCTTTTTTTTTTTACCAAGCTAGCCTATTATAGATACATAGATATATATCTACAATGTCTGCATATACTATAATTGGCCTAAGAAACATGCTGCAATTAGGGGAATGGAGCAACAACTCAATTGTGAGTGGGCAGGCAGTCGGATGAGGTCACACACATCAGTTACTTGAACAATGTATAGAATTTACAATAAAGTTGCCAAGGTTCATTGTACTCATCATAGTATAAAATAGTATCAAATATATACAAAAAAAAAAAAAAAAACGACTGACAAAAGATGCTCAAACAGGAGTATTGTGTGCAAGAGGCCTAATAGCTACTGTAAAAAAAATACTGATTAAAATAGCTGTTACTGTAATAAAAAAAAAGATGTATGACTCACTAGTTATCCACATTTTTCCAGATACAAAGTAAAAAGTAACATTGTTACTTTTTTTTTAATCAACTCTTTTTCATTCATCTGCAGATCAAATGGATGAGTTTCAATCTACAGATAATGTCAGTTAAAGCAGCCTGAACCCAATTTTTTTTTATTGCTTTATATGCCTCCTTTAACCCCTTATAAACCCCTGGTTTGCCCTAATCAGCCCAAATGAACGCCATCTTCTCCTCTCAACTGTTATTTTCCACCTGATTTGTTTTTTGTGTTAATTTCTATTTTAATAATCATTAATATATCAACATTTTTGTTTTGTTTTGTTTTGTTCCTTGAAGTAAAACCTCAAGGTTTTTCATCTTAATGCATTCTATAAGCTCCCCCCAGACCCCCCCCCCCTCCTTTTATTTACCTGGGCCAGATCCGATCCAGCGATGTGCACGAATGCAGCAGCTCTTATTGGACAGATTGATAGCAACAGGAGCCATTGGCTCCAGCTGCTGTCAATCAAATCCTGTGACAGAGGAGCGGGGGGGGTGGAGCCGAGTCCCACCGTCTGTGTCAATGGACACAGTAGCGGGACTCGGGGGTGAGCCTGAACAGGTGCCCCCACTTTCCGTGGGAGCACCTGATAAAGGGGAGGACCAAGGAGCGTCGGCAGGGCACCCCAGAAGAGGAGGATCGGGGATGCTCTGTGCAAATAACTTTGTTATTTGTTTGTTATTTTTAATAAAAAGAAATACTTATAACATTTAAAAAAGCTCAAAATTAACAAAAACATTTTAATTTGTAAATAACTTTGCAATGCTTTATACAAAAATCATAATTATAGTATCATTTTAAACAGTACAAATTACAGAATAATATGTATACTTTATTATCTACAGTAGCCCTATTTATTTTTTAAATAATGAGATTTGAAGCGCTTCACAATGTGCATAAAAATGAATATATATGAATAAAAATAAATAAATAAATATAAATACTCAAATAAATCCAGCGGTGAGTAAAATTTCCTAAAAAATCCAGCAATCAAAATAGTGTAAAATTATAAAAAATTAGTGCCACCAAATGTGTAAAAAAAATCCACATAAAAAATCAACATAAAAATAAATATATAGGGATGTATTCAGAAGGTTCAATTATACAAGTGTAGAATCCGATTGTTATAAAGCTTTGATTTGGTCCCACTAGCAAAGCTGTTTAAAAACACTTGCTTAATTAAGGTGCTCATTGACATTTATAGTAACAATGTTTCTTTTGCTTCTGTTCACAATCAATGTGAGAATCATAAACAGATCTAATTTAACAGGCAGATAAGAGAAAAAAACAATCATTGTGCAATAGTTAGGATACCAAGGTACACAGGCAAACTTCAATCCACTCACGTGTGCCTTATAATGATAAGGCATATGCAGGTTTTACTATAGCAGTCAGCCGCCTTAGACAGGAGCAGATTCAGTGCAGTACACTGTGTGATACTGCTGATCTGCACAGAGCGTCCTTGGCTCTGAGCTTCCTTGAAAAAGTCACGTGACTGTGATGCAACGCGTGGGAGGAGCCAAGGACGCTCTGTGCAGATCAGCAGTATCACACAGTGTACTGCAGTGAATCTGCTCCTGTCTAAGGCGGCTGACTGCTATAGTAAAACCTGCATATGCCTTATCATTATAAGGCACACGTGAGTGGATTGAAGTTTGCCTGTGTACCTTGGTATCCTAACTATTGCACAATGATTGTTTTTTTCTCTTATCTGCCTGTTAAATGAGATCTGTTTATGATTCTCACATTGGTTGTGAACAGAAGCAAAAGAAACATTGTTACTATAAATGTCAATGAGCACCTTAATTAAGCAAGTGTTTTTAAACAGCTTTGCTAGTGGGACCGGATCAAAGCTTTATACCAATCGGATTCTACACCTGTATAATTGAACCTTCTGAATACATCCCTATATATTTATTTTTATGTTGATTTTTTATGTGGATTTTTTTTACACATTTGGTGGCACTAATTTTTTATACTTTTACACTATTTTGATTGCTGGATTTTTTAGGAAATTTTACTCACCGCTGGATTTATTTGAGTATCTATATTTATTTATTTATTTTTATTCATATATATTTATTTTTATGCACATTGTGAAGCGCTTCAAATATCATTATTTATTCTTTTTAAGTGACTCTGAAAACACTCTCTTTTGATAGCAGCCTCACTTGGTTTTATGTGTAATTATCAGCTACTTAGCATCACAGCGCTTTGTGTTTTATATATTCTATTTATTTTTTAAACAACATGGGTCAAAAAATGTGCATTTTTTTAACTGTGTTTTTTGTCTAAAGTTTGCTAAAGAAAATCCTTTTTGCAACAAAATATAAAACACAAATATCTATTGTATGCATTAGTAATGACAAAGTTATTTCCAAATAAATAGGTTCATAGAAGAAATGGAAAAATTTGCTCTGGTCGATTTGGGGAGTGCAAGTGTGATAAGTTAAGTAGATAAAGAAGCCTTGAGCCTGAGGTCATACAAGTCCATTCTTGTCCCAAGCTCTGAGCTGACTTTTTGAACAGCTGATTACACAGGGTGACTATAATGATTCTGCCTCCAGCAAGAATGTTGCAATCCTGAACAGATGTGGGCTATAATTACCCCCAGGAGTCCTACTGGTCAA
Organism: Aquarana catesbeiana; assembly: GCF_042186555.1. Lineage (NCBI taxonomy): Eukaryota > Metazoa > Chordata > Amphibia > Anura > Ranidae > Aquarana > Aquarana catesbeiana. Next base: position 338,366,555 of record NC_133324.1, on the reverse strand, counting down.
TGTACTGACAATAATAGGTATTCGTTCAGGGCTGGTTCAAACTGGAACACACACTTTAACACTTGCATGTTCTCACATTTCAGTTTGACAGGCCATTCATTTGAAGTGGTTGGCCAAATGCTTTGAACTTCAAAAAGTAGTGCAAGCATGGTACCAAGTGGACTGGTGGCTGCAAAACGCACCTGGAATGCCTTTCCCACACCGTGTTCCAGTGTGAATGGGCCCTTAATCGTCTTGTTGACAGCTGGTTTTACAATCTTCATCTGTCTTCATACAGATCAATTAGCAATTTGCTCCTCCAAGGGACATCTTAGATCATTTCACAGCTGAATGGATATCATTTTATAATTGATTGGCATAATTGATTGGCATGGAATCCTGTAGCTCCAAGCAGCAAGCTTATGGGCACAAATTGACCATGCCAGCACTGATCTCCCTCCATGCTTTGCATAGTATGGTTGGAAGAGGAAAAGAGAAGTACTGGCGGGTATTTTAGGAGGAAATGACTTAGGGATCTTTAGATTGGATGCTGTGATGACCTGCACTAAGCTGCGATGACCTGCAACAATCATGAGGAATAAATATTCTTTATGTTTCCTGTTTATACTAAACAAGTATGTAGTAGCACTTTGCATAAAAATGCAGCATGTTATTGTGCACAAAAATGGTTTACAATGTACATCAGCGAGTCAAAACATGTTTTTGTACATAGAGTTAAATTCTGCATTTTTAAAACTTTAAATAAAGCTAAATAAATGAACGCAGTAAACATTGTGATGATTTGCAACAACAATTCACAGCGCACGTGCACAATGCACAACAGCGAGCAGATTTATGCGCACCATAACACATGCCAGCTGGTGCAAACAGACCCTTAAGACCCATACACACTATTAGATTTTCTGCAGATTTTTGTCTTCAGATTTATCAAAACCATGTAGTGCAAGGGCCTGCCCGATTGCACACAAATTTAAATTGTTGTTAAATTGTTGTACGTTGTTACGTTGTTGTTACCTTGTACGTTTAATTGTTGGATGACCGAGCGTCTGATTTTTGTCAAAAGGGCATGTGCAGGATTTTGTCTAGCATATTAACTATCCTCAACTTGTCGTTCGACAAGCACGAATGTAGTGATGTACTATGAGAGTATAAAGAGGAAGTTCATTCCTCAAGCGCCACCCTTTGGGCTCCTTCTGCTAATTTGGTGAGCGTTGATTCACAATTTTCAGATCATACAAAACAAATGCCTTTTAAAATACGTTTGGCATAACTACATGTAAAGCAGCTTCATTATTATCCAGCTTTTGTCTGATATAAAAGTCAAATCGAATGCACCGTACTAATGATCCGAAAATCCGCAGACAGCTCGTTTTCAGACTCCCTTCTGATTTTCGTACTGCTTAAGCCTCTAAAGCCTTGTACACATGATCGGATTTTCCACAGATAAAGCGTCAGACTTTTGTCCGAAGACAAATCCGTCAGACAAAAGTCCAAAGTACAAACACGCATGCTCGGAATCAATGCTCACCAAACACGACATTAGCAGAAGGTGCTCAAAGGGTGGCGCTCAAGAGCTGAAATTCCACGTAGTACTTCACTACGTTCGTGTTTGTTAGCCGACAGTTGTGTGCTGTTAGTATGCAAGACAAGATCCAGGCACACGCTCTTTTGAAAAAAAGTCTGACGCTCTGTTGGCCAACAATCTGATCCTATGTACGAGGCTTAAAGCGAAGTTCCACCCAAAAATGGAACTTCTGCTTTAAGCACTCCTCGCCCCCTGACATGCCACATTTGGCATGTCATTTTTTGGGGGGGGGGAGTGTGTACCTTTTTTTCATGGGACTTCCTGTCCCACTTCCTGCTTCCTATCTTCGGCCGCCTAGGGGACTCCTCCTCTCGCCCTAGGTGGCCCCTCCCTGCCAGCAATCTTCTGGGACACAACTCAGGTCCCAGAAGATTGGCTGGCCAATAGGAGAACGCAGCACGACTCACGCATGCGCAGTGCGCGCCCGGCCGGGAAGCCGTAAGCTGTCACGGCCGGGTTCCCACAGTTACCATGACGGCGCCAAGGAGAGGAGGGGGAGAGGAGCTAGCCTCCGAGCGGCCACATCGCTGGACAGTGGGGCAGGTAAGTGTCGGTTTATTAAAAGTCAGCTATGCTTTTTGTAGCTGCTGACTTTTAATAAACTAAAAAACGGGTGGAACTCCGATTTAGCCTTGTACACACGGTACGAAAATCAGAAGGGAAAAGTCTGAAGACAAGCTGTCTGCAGATTTTCGGATCGTTAGTACGGTGCATTCGACAGACGATTCGACTTTTACATTAGACAAAAGCTGGATGTGCAGGCTAAAAAATTTTTGTCTGATGTGAACTCGACGTCTGATTTTCAAATGGTCAGTACAGAAATCCGTCACACAAAAGTCGAAAGTACAAACACGCATGCTCGGAATCAAAGAACGACTGGGAAGAATTCAGACTTGTAAATAACTGTTCGTAATCAAGAATTAACATTCGTGACGCTGCAATTTAATCGATGTCAAAATTCTCATCTTCTTTAATGGGATAATAATGAAGCTGCTTTGCATGTAGTTATACCAAACATATTTTAAAAGGCATTTGTTTTGTATGATCTGAAAATCGTGAATCAACGCTCACCAAACTTCTACTAACATGATATTAGCAGAAGGGGCCCAAAGGGTGGCGCTTGAGAAATGAATTTCCTCTTTATACTCTCATAGTACATCACTACGTTTGTGTTTGTCAAAAGACAATTTTTAGTATGCATAGTTAGTATGCTAGACAAAATCCTGCAGAAGCCCTTTTCATAAAAATCAGACAATCGGTCGTCTAAAGCCTCGTACACACGATCGGATTTTCGGCAGACAAAGTGTCAGACTTTTGTCCGAAGGGCATGTGCCAGGAACATGTATTGCATACAAAAGGTACACAATTGTCAGCAAATATGATCGTAGTGACGTACTACGAAGAATTTCAGCTCTTGAGCGGTACCCTTTGGGAACCTTCTGCTAATGTCATGTTTAGTGAGCATTGATTCCGAGCATGTGTGTTTGTACTTTTAACTTTTGTGTGACGGACTTGTGTACAGACGATAGGAAAATCTGACCATTGTCTGCTGAAAAGTTACTAGCATGTCATCCAACATTTGTTGGCGGAAAGTTGGACAACAATTATCTGATGGAGCGTACTAACGGTTGGATTTTAGGCCAATAGTCTGTCATCACACAATTCCCTGCTGAAAATCCGATCATGTGTACGAGGCTTTAAAGGTTTGACCTCATATTATAAGGTTTTGGTAAATCTGAAGACAAAAATCTGCAGAAAATCTAAATGTGTGTATGGGGCTCTGGAATTGAAATAAAATACAAGCTTTACAAGAATCTGTACTAATACACCAATGAATAAGTTAAATTTTTAGGGTTAAAATACACTTTAAATTTTGAATTCTGATGCCATGTTTGAAGAAAAATAAAAAATGTATACCATGGTGGGAAGAAGGTGGGACAAGCATTTAATGGATGTCTGTGTTGGGGCCCCAGAGTTAAGTGTACTGTAACTCAATAACAATAAACCTGTCATGGAGTTTCCAGAGACCTTATTTCAAATAAATGAACCTCAGATGCCCTTAAAGCTTCCCACCAATGTAAAGGCCCATAAACATGGTCAGACAATCTGAAGTTAAATTTCGTCTGATGAACGATCTGCCGATTTTCTGATTGTTGGTATGCTGCTTTAGACAGCCGATTACGAATCTTCCTCAGACAAAAACTGGATGTGCGGGCTCCAAAATTTTTGTCTGATGTGACCACAACGTCCAAAAAATATCTGAAGAGCAAGACTAGGCATCCTCAAAAATGAAAGAATACATAGAAAACAATTTAACACATTACGTCACTTCTGACGTTGAATTCTGTTATCCGAAAATTTTCTGATGGTGAGTACCCTCTTCACTTTCGATTTGAGACTAGCATCCAACAAAAAACTGACGAAAATTCATCCAATAATCTAAACGTGTGTACAAGGCTTTAGGGTGTGCATAACAACAGTGCCAAAGAAATGAGGGACCTTACCACTCTTTATGAGTACTGGGTTTGCAACATGTTTTTGTAGTACATACAGCAAGGAGGTTCAGATTGTGTTTAAAGTGCAGCTAAATCCATTTTTTTTTTCAAATTAGTTTTCAAACCCTTTTTTGTTTTTTGCTGTCTTTGTCCCATTGGAGGGGATTAATATAATTTCCTGTGTTGTATACACAATTTGAAGTAAAAGGATATTTCTCCAAAATAAGGAAAACCCACCTCTAAGGCTGGCCATACAGGGATCATTTTGTTTTAATCAGCCAGCAGGCTGTTAAAAAAAAAATCTGAATGGATTACCCCATCCACACAAGCGAGGTGGATGGAAGAATCCTCTCCGCTATGTTATGGTATTCTGACAGCTGAGACTCCTCTGCTGTCAAAATACACTGCTGGGCTGCAGTGCTGATCAAAAGCAAATTTTCCAACAAGCCAGTGTGAGAGAAGTTGATCATTAGATCATTAGACTTCTCTGGAATGGAAACGTCTATAAATAAATCATATTTTCCTGTGTCACCATGGTCTAGAATGTGTGTTCTTACTGTATACTTTAGTAGAATCATAAGTGCGATGTCCTCTGACTCAGGGACTGATGTGAATGATTCACAGTTCTCTGTAAAAAGCTGTATAATTTGATAGCGCTAAAAAATAAAGGAATAAATGGTAATTACCTTAAAATACACACATGTGTTATGAAGTCATGGAGGCTTGCTAAGGACCTGTATTTTAATTCTATCACCCATTTCAGTGTTCCTGTGCTCCAACAGTCTAGTCCAGGGGTCTCCAAACCCCGGCCCACAGCCGCATCTGGCCCGCTTGTATGTTCCATCCGACCCGCAGCTCATTCAGATACTGCCGAGAATGCAGGGTCAGAACTGCCAGTCTGCTTGCTTCAACCCTCCCCCCGTGTGTTTTAGGCAGGGTACTGTCAGCGGGGCAGAGCAGAAGGCAGGCAGGACGATGTGTGTGTGCCGCTGTCAGAGCAGATCCAATGAGGCAGAGGATGGCGGAGAGGTGGGCGGATTCCCATGCATGCAGGGAGGAGGCAGGGCCCCGCTGTCAGGCAGCACGGATGTGTGGGCTGGCTGTGCGCGCTGGAGTCAGGCTGGGAGGGTGCCGGCAGAGGAGGAAGTCGGGGTGGAGGAGGCTCCCCGCTCTGTGCAGCTGCCACTGCCACCAGAGATGTGGATGGAGGTCTTGTCATGCCTGTACCAGTGATAGCTGTTCTGCAGATTCCTCCACTAACATCATCTGGAGGAGGAGCCGTAGGACTGGGAGGAACTGTCTGCAGGACTGGAAAACCCAAACGTGTGATGGTGGAGGGGTGTGTTAGGGGAGAGGTATGAGGGGAGGGGGGTGTGTGATCAGAGTGGAGAGATATGGGGGGTGTGATCAGACTGGGGGTATCTGGGATGGGATGATCAGGCTGGGGGGGGGTGTGATCAGACTGGGGGGGTGTCTGGGGGTGTAATCAGGGTGGGGGACACAGATGTGGGGGAGACTCTGATGGGGGACACTCTGATGGGGAAAGCAGATGTAGGGGAGACTCTGATGGGGGACACAGACATGAGGGACACTCTGATGGCAGACACAGATATGTGGTAAGGCTCTGACGGGGACACAGACGTGTGGAAAGGCTCTGATGAGATTATTTAAATATTATTCATTTAATTATACTTAACTAATTTTTTCGGCCTGCAGATATTTGTAAAATCTACAATATGGCCCTCAGGCTAAAAGGTTTGGAGACCCCTGGTCTAGTCCAGTGTTGGACCACTGTGCTGTATTTAATTCTCAGTTCTTTTCAAAACATCGCAAAGGAAATATTATCTGAAATCTAGTGGATTAGGAAAAGTGTTTTAGTTATACAGTTTCACTTTATTTTAATTTTGGTCCAATTTTTGTAATCTCATTCCAATTCCTGCATAATGTTGCAGCACTTGGTTAGGCACTTTTTCTGAAATTAGGATCCAAGAAATGGCTATATAACCAAAATAAATAGCAGAAAAATGTTAATTTTATTTTTAATTCCTTTCACATTAACAAATAATTCTGTATAAATCACTGTCAAAAATACATGATTGGAAATATCTAAAATTCACATATTAATTTTACAATTAGCATACAGAAAAAGTGCAAATCTACTCATGTAAATCCCTGTTTGTTCTCTTCCCTCGTGGGCTTCTGCTCTGTGGGGATGTCAGCTTAAAAGTCACTTGATCCTAGGTGCTTAGTAGGATGCAGGAATCTCCCCTTGTTGGAAGGCAACATGGTTTAATATCATAGTTCTGGAGTTTCTTTCTGATTGATACAACCAAGTTGGAATGCAACAACTTGCACATCAAAGTTGTAGCATATCAGAATATTCAGAGATCAGGCATCCATCAAGGCTGAACAAAAGCTTGGCTCCTGATCGACTGATGTGATAATATGGAAATCCTTGATTAGCCCTCTGCAAGCAAGCTTCAAAAGGACCTCTCTCTGAGCCTCATGGCTCTCTCTGTTACTACCATCTTAAGCCCAGCTGATGAGACCGTGTCTTGCGATAAGTATCTTTGATGTTCTTTTGTTATATGCTTTGTAATATCTTTCTATAGTATTTTCATGTTAGCATTTTCCTATTTACTTGGGAAATAAATAAGATGTTGTTTTATTAAGCAGTGTGTTTGTTTTCATAGCTAACCTTATATTATTGTGCTATCAATCGTAACTAGCCGGGATTTTATAGATTAGCTAACTATAGAAATAGATAAAAATGAATAAATATATGGAATAAATAGAGGCAATCCATAATCACCCTCGGATAATATTTTGTTTAGAAGTTATTTCAATTTCAGATTTATCTCACCCCTCCTGAGAGAATCCCCTAAATTGCTTGGCTACTGGAAGAAGAGATCAAAGGGCCTGGGGGAAGCAAGCTGCTATTGTCCCCCACATATGGAGGTGTGAAGTGCTATGGTTGAGTGGGGAATTCTACACAGGAACCTTTCTATGCTTTCCTTCCCTGGAAGTGAAGACTAAGATCCCACTAACATCCCAGCACAGTCTGTGATCTGAATGTAATTATCGCAATTCGAGAGCCTCTAAAAGAGACTTTTAGGGTTTTAGGCAAAGTTATAGCCTTGTCTAGAGAATAAGAACCAGTGTACTTGGAGATTTCCTGATATGCACCTCACCCTCATTCCCATATTATTGCAATATTGTACATTTTATTTCTGTTTTAAAAAATGTGTGCCATTTCATTCTGAAACTAAAAAAAACCCATACCTGGGGTGAATGTGTCTGGGACTTTAAGTAAGTAAATGGAATTGAAGCATTTGTGAAAGCCTAACTCCAGGTGTCATTTATCTGTAACTTCATTCTTTCATTAATACAGGTATCCACTGTATAAACTGTATAAACTGTATTTTGGCAGCGGTAAAGGGACTTCCTGTTCCGTTCTATAAAATCAAGACAGGTTGTGCGCTGCTCAGTCATTCACAGGAAGCCATGATTTTTATGAAAGCAGTAGCTTTTTTCTCAGAGAATAGGTGCAGGAACTCCCCCCTTCTAAGACACTTCGTGTCTCCGTCCCCTATCCACCTCTGAGCACTGACCCTTCGTTCTACCCCCTACCCACCTCCCAGTATGGCCCCTTTTAGAGAATATAGAGCCAAGTATAATTCTGTAGTGCTAAGTAATTTGTATGGGTTTTGGTATTGATAACAAGAAAAGCAATAACATAGATCCCCTGCAGCCAGCAGCAATAGATCACACCCAGAAACAACAAATCTCTCTGCAGCCAGCATCAATAGACTCTCTAGCAGCCAGCAACAGTAGACCCCTCCCTAAACAGTAGATCCATTCCAGCAACAATTGACCCCCCAGTAACAAAAGATCCTCTACCAGCAACAATAGATTGCCACTCAAAAATAGATCCCCCTCCAGCAACAATAGATATCCCAGCAACCAGCATCAGTTGACCCTCCATCACACCCCAGCACCCCTTGCCATTGCATACATTCAGTTCTAAAGGGGCCGGAACTGCACCTTGAACTTGAAAGCTAAATCAAACCTGGAGTTAGGCTTTAATGTAGGTGTTTGATAGCTGAAGATATATATCTATGCATAATTATTGACGATCAGCAGAAATAACACTACATACACATATAAATGTGTGTAACATTAGAGAACATGATTCACACAGCCTGAAATGTATCTCAATCAACTCCCATCAATTTAACTTGGTGCTCTTTAACATGGTGGTTTGGGTGCCCTACCCCTAGTTGCTGAGTGAATGTCAACAGGTGGACTGCTAGCAGTATAGTTAAGCAGAGGATGAAGAAAAAGATTTTTTCATTTCCCACAATGCAGTTTGTGACACCACGTGTAAAATGGTAAGATATGAGCTTCCCAGAGGGCAAGCCATTAGTCTCTTTAATTAATGGGTATGCAAAGCCATTATACACATTGTGAGATTGGGGTGATTAGACTCAAGCGGTAGGTGCGCTTCAATGAGTTGCGACAGCCCAAAATTGTATTTTTAAGGGCATGGTAACCCACTTTTATTTAAAAGAACGGAAAAGTTCACAAAAGACATCAGTAGCCCACACAAGGGGTTCCACCATTATTGTAACTTGCACAATCAGAATACTTCAGCCTCCTGGCTTACTCTCTTTCCACATGGCTGCTTCAGGCCTCAAGCCTAGACCTTAGGACTGCTCCTCAGACCAATGCAAATAGTTTCTTAAAGTCAAACTCTCTCATAGCTAGTTCACAATCAGCTCTTTGCTGCTCTGTCACAGACTAAATTTGCCTCCTGCAGACATGCACGCTTTGGCTGCTCCATACAGCCTCTCTGACTCCTGGACAGGGTGGATATAAATCAATGATTTTTTTTTTTATCATGATGAACAAACAAAAGATAATAATAAAAAAAAAACGGTGTCTGTCATACATTCAGACATTTACAAGAAAATGATATAGATACATTCTCATGTAACAACTCTGTAATAATCAGAAAAGAACGAAATCAACAATATGAAATGCTAGGCCTTAAGCAAAGGGTGTCACCCCATATGGGAGCAAACTGTGACGGGGGCAGGATAACATCGCCCAGCCTCAGGTTAAATTGTTTAACATTATAAATGATGTCCTGGTTTCCATTGTTGAGGGCTTCAGGGCAATGGTTCAGTCAGGCAAGTTCCAAAACCAGAAGAAATTAAGCTAACAAAGAGGTAATATCAGGTAATTGTGACAGAACTCATTAACTCTTTAAAAAATCTAATAAGTGTAGTGAAGAACAGAACCAAGAAGGTGAGCTAATGACCCAATGACCCTTGATTAAGTCACGTGACATGTGACGCAACGCGACATCTGATGTGTCTATACGAAGCACAGTGGATGTGGTAGGAGGAGAGGAAATCGCTCTGACTGTTCCATAGCGCTGTTTACCTATGAAGTACATGTGAGTGGATCCACCTGTGCTTTTCATGCTGTTGATGTGTTCTATGTTGATCATTGCACAATGATGAATGAAATATCATAATCGGAGGATTTAACTGGGGGAGCGGGAGTCGGCAGCAGTGTGTGATCCAGGCTGTGTAGCCCGCTGTTAGTGAATTCACTACACCCAGGAACTAGTTTGGTTTTCTATATATATGGTACACTTTGGGACCTCTATTGACCCTGGCTATATCCATTATGGTGTAGGTGATTCTACTACGCCCCATCCCTGGTGATTGGACAAGAGCATTTTTTGATGGTTTTTTTATGTGCTTATTGCTGCTTTTACATTATTTGTTTATATCACTTACCACTTTTTTTTAATCACTTATTTTTCACTACTTATTTTGGAGTTTGTGCAGATATTAGGAAATTATTTATAGCGCACTATTATTTGTTTTATCATGAATCTATCCATGGCCACCGCTGCCACCCCCTATTCAGGTGTCCAGCCCCTTTTCGGATGCCGGACGCCTGAATTCCAGCAGTGAGGTGTTTTTTTTGAAGCACCTGATTAGAGCCATAAGCTCTAATAGGCTTCAAAAAAGGTGGATTTGGAGCGCAGAGCATTGCGCTCGCAGTCCACCCAGATGTGTTAGAAAAGCAAATAAATATTTGCTTTTCTAACTCTGAACCGCCTCTCCACCAATCAGGTAGCGTGGGTCTTTTACCCTTTACCTGATTGGCTGAAGGCACAGACGCTCCGATTGGATGCCTACCAGAATGGAAAAACAGAGGAGGGGGAAGTATGGAGGACACACACAGGAGCCGTCCCACAGCTCGCCACTGTCATCCGCTGCCTAACCCGCCACTAAGATGGGGTAAGTGCCAATAGGGAACCAAGGGACTAGTTCCCCTTCAGGTCTGCTATACTTTTGTTTGACAATACATGGCAGTGGGAGGATTCCCACTGCCGAAAGCCACAATTTGACTGAATAGCAGCTGAACCACCTCTCCGACAATCAGGTAGCGTGGGTCTTTTACCCGTTACCTGATTGGCTGAAGGCACAGACGCTCCGATTGGATGCCTACCAGAATGGAAAAACAGAGGAGGGGGAAGTATGGAGGACACACACAGGAGCCGTCCCACAGCTCGCCACTGTCACCCGCTGCCTAACCCGCCACTAAGATGGGGTAAGTGCCAATAGGGAACCGAGGGACTAGTTCCCCTTCAGGTCTGCTATACTTTTGTTTGACAATACATGGCAGTGGGAGGATTCCCACTGCCGAAAGCCACAATTTGACTGAATAGCAGCTGAACCGCCTCTACGCCAATCAGGTAGCGTGGGTCTTTTACCCGTTACCTGATTGGCTGAAGGCACAGACGCTCCGATTGGATGCCTAGCAAAATGGAAAAACAGAGGAGGGGGAAGCATGGAGGACACATAGGAGCCGTCCCACAGCTCGCCACTGTCACCCGCTGCCTGACCCGCCACTAAGATGGGGTAAGTGCCAGGCAGACAGCGGGCAGGCGGGGGTCACAGTGGCGGCATATGATGGGCACAAGTGGTGGCATTTGATGGGCACAAGTGGTGGCATTTGATGGGCACATGTGGCTGCATATGATGGGCACAAGTGGCTGCATTTGATGGTCACAAGTGGTGGCATTTGATGGGGCACAAGTGGCTGCATATGATGGGCACAAGTGGCTACATATGATGGGCACAAGTGGCTGCATATGATGGGCACAATTGGTGACATTTGATGGGGCACAAGTGGCGGCATTTGATGGGCACAAGTGGCTGCATATGAGGGGCACAAGTGGCTGCATTTGATGGGCACAAGTGGCGGCATTTGATGGGGAACAAGTGGCTGCATTTGATGGGCACAAGTGGCTGCATATGATGGCACGAGTGGCTGCATTTGATGGGCACAACTGGCTACATATGATGGGCACAACTGGCTGCAATTGATAGGGGTTTTTTTCAGTATTTTTCAGTTTGTTTGCGCCCCCCCAAAAAATTTTGAGCACCAGCTGCCACTGGTCATTGCCCAAATATGGGCAATGCCCATATTTTGGAAAGGACATGTTACTGAGTGGGCAATGCCTAATAGGGAACAGAGGGACTAGTTCCCCATCAGGTCTGTCATACTTTTGGGAATCCTCCCACTGCCGAAAGCCACGATTTGACTGAATAGCAGCTATGAATCCACTCACTCCCATGCAGGGCCGCCATCAGGGGGGACGGCCGATACAACTGTTAGGGGCCCGGGGCCCGCCTAGGCCTGGAGTAGGCAGGTGTGGGTGAAGGGGAGCCGTGCTATGCACTACAGAAACAATGATGGCAGCTTCTGCTGCTCTGTGTCATTGAGCTCAGACATCGAGCTCTTTACTGCCACCTCTGGCAACTATGGGCATGTGCACCCCTCGTGTGTGCTGCCTGTACTGTGTTATGTAGTGTGATCGTCTCCCCTGTGTCAGCAACATGTTATGTCTTTGTGGAAACAAGAGCTGGGACTAGGTAGGAAGACCTCCTTTACAAGTGGGGGCTGTTAAGGAAGTGGAGGGGGGTTGGTGGACAGGGAGGGGCCAGAGCTTTGTGTGTTTACTGATTTATGTATGTGAACGGCTGACATATATACAGGTGTGAGGGGGGCTGACATATATACAGGTGTGAGGGGGGCTGACATATGAATGGGGGTGAGGGGGACTGATATATATACAGGTGTGAGGGGGCTGACATATATACAGGTATGAGGGGGGCTGACATATAAACAGGGGTGAGGGGGGACTGACATATAAACAGGTGTGAGGGCAGGGGCTGACATATATACAGGTGTGAGGGGGGGCTGACATATTTACAGGTGTAAGGGGAGGCTGACATATATACAGGTGTGAGGGGGGCTAACATATATACAGGAGTGGGGGGAGGCTGACATATATACAGGTTTGAGGGGGGCTGACATATATACAGGTATGAGGGGTGGGGCTGACATATATACAGGTGTAAGGGGGACTAAAAAATATACAGGTGTGGGGGGGCTGACATATATACAGGTGTGAAGGGGGGCTGACATAAAGTATCTTACAAAAGTGAGTACACCCCTCATATTTTTGTAAATATTTTATTATATCTTTTCATGTGACAACAATGAAGAAATTACACTTTGCTACAATGTAAAGTAGTGAGTGTACAGCTTGTATAACAGTGTGAATTTGTTGTCCCCTCAAAATAACTCAACACACAGCCATTAATGTTCAAACCTCTGGCAACAAAAGTGAGTACACCCCTAAATGAAAATGCCCAAATTGGGTCCAATTAGCCATTTTCCCTCCCCGGAGTGATGTGACTTGTTACAAGGTCTCAGGTGTGAATGGGGAGCAAGTGTGGTAAATTTGGTGCTGTGCCTCTCAGTCTTTCATACTGGTCACCGGGAGTTCAACATGGCACCTCATGGCAAAGAACTTTCCGAGTATCTGAAAAAAAGAATTGTTGCTCTACATAAAGATGTCCTAGGCTATAAGAAGATTGCCAGGACCCTGAAACTGAGCTGCAGCATGGTGGCAAAGACCATACAGCGGTTTAACAGGACAGGTTCCACTCAGAACAGGCCTCGCCAGGGTCGACTAAAGAAGTTGAGTGCACATGCTCAGCATCATATCCAGAGGTTGTCTTTAGGAAATAGATGTAAGAGTGCTGCCAGCATTGCTGCAGAGGTTGAAGGGGTGGGGGGTCAGCCTGTCAGTGCTCAGACCATACTCCGCACACTGCATCAAATTGGTCTGCATGGCTGTCGTCCCAGAAGGAAGCCTCTTCTAAAGATGATGCACACGAAAGCCCGCAAACACTTCGCTGAAGACAAGTAGACTAAGGACATGGATTACTGGAACCATTTCCTGTGGTCTGATGAGACCAAGATAAACTTTTTTGGTTCAGATGGTGTCAAGCGTGTGTGACGGGAATCAGGTGAGGAGTATAAAGACAAGTGTGTCTTGTCTACAGTCAAGCATGGTGGTGGGAGTGTCATGGTCTGGGGCTGCATTAGTGCTGCCAGCACTGGGAAGCTATAGTTCATTGAGGGAACCATGAATGCCAACATGTACTGTGACATACTTAAGCAGAGCATGGTCCCCTCACTTTGGACAGGGCAGTATTCCAACATGATAAAGACCCCAAACACACCTCCACGACAACCACTGCCTTGATAAAGAAGCTGAGGGTGAAAGGTGATGGACTAGCCAAGCAAATCTTCAGACCTGAACCCTAATGAGCATCTGTGGGGCATCCTCAAACGGAAGGTGGAGGAGCGCAAGGTCAACATCCACCAGCTTTGTGATATCATCTTTTAAGAATGGAAGAGGACTACAGTGGCAACCTGTGAAGGTCTGGTGAACTCCATGCCCAAAAGGGTTAAGGCAGTGCTGGAAAATAATGGTGGCCACACAAAATATTGACACTTTGGGCCCAATTTGGACATTTTCACTTAGGGGTGTATGGGGCCGTCTTTAATATTGATTGGACCCTTTGCAAACATTTTCTTGAGACCCCCAACCGCTCTTAGACATATAACAAATAGCAGGAAGACTCAAAATCAGTTTACTGCAGCAAATCAGGCAGCAATTGCAAAAGATTGCCAGATCTTACAACATAATATTACTGCTCACTGACTGGTTGCTAGAGGTTACAACACATAATTTCTGCTTGCT